>NW_027273890.1:1560000-1750000 GCF_046630095.1 Trachinotus anak
CCCAAATTATCCCAAGATTCATTATGCGCCAATTATGAAAATAATATGGCAGTAAACAACACTGACAGAGAGCTCGAGGATTACAGTTTTAAGTGTAAGTACTGTGTTTCAGCTTAGTTTAACAGTAACGGTACAACTGTTCAAACCAAGGGCCTTAAAACCTCAAATTTTTGTGAAAAAAATCACCTGTTGTTAAGGTTGCTAGGCGACAAAAGCCACGCTTTGCGACACAACAGTAAGTGTGGGCATAGCTGGTGACACAAATCTCCCACAGACCCGACCAGACACAGCCATTGTTTCGTTTAACCATGACCACAATCTTTTTATAACCTTGAGGAAGTTCTTATTTCAACCCGAACCGAACCAAACTTTTACCACAGCACTGTCACATTATAAAAGAGTCAGTTATGTCTTTTTCAGCAGTGATATGTGGCGTAGCTCCTGCTGCTGTGGAGGTGCTAATTCAGGAAGCACTCCTATGGTTTATATCAGAGGGCAGGGAGGGACAGTGCTTTCGACTTTCCTCTCTCACCGACAAGGATGATGAGGCGGTGGTTCTCCTGCGGGGGGCGCTGGTACAAAGCCACTTCCTCATAGGGGGAAGACAGAGCGCTGCTGCTGGGCGAGCAGGAGGTGCAGGACTGTCGTCTCCTCCTGTAGGACGTCCTCCTCCAGAGGCGGAAACTCCTCCGGAAACCAGCTGAGGAGAGGCTCATACGTTCACTCATTGACTCATTTACATTTGTCACAATATCCCACAGGGATGTAATACTCAAATTAAATGTTTTCTTCGTCACATTTTTAATTCTTCTTGTTTAGGTCAGTTGAACTAAGACGAACTGAATGTGTCTCACCCAGGTAGATCCCATCAGTCACATCAGAGTCAGCCTCGTCTGAAGCAGGAAAACATTCACACTCTTAGGTTAAAGCCACTTTAAAATATTCTGGAGTTTGTTCAACTTTTCATGCAGCACACGAGTCAAAAGTTAACATAGACAACTATTATTATATATACCAGATATAAAATGCCACATAAAACTAATCAAACAAAGAAATAAAGTGAAAAACCAAACACATTGTTATGTATGTTTGGTTTTTCTCTGTACATTTACTGAGTCATGATTAAATTCAAACATGTTGTTGTTAGCCTTGTTTAAAAGGCAAATATGTATATTATGTTATAATATGTTTGTTTGTGTTTGATAAGAACGATTGCCACATTAAAATCACATCACGTTAATAATTCATGTTGCAATGAAAAACAAGCTTCAGTTATTAAAAATATAATTAATGTCATTTATCACCATGTTATTCATTGCATTATATATTATTTACTTCCATATTTGACATTGAGATGGGTCACATTTGTAAAAAGTGTGGTTTATAAAATAACTTATTTATATTTACTATATAAATGGCGAAAGCTCATAGAACATACAATAAAAACAGCTAATTACCTAAAAAAAACCTGTTCAGCAGTGATCAACATGCAACGTCAATTATTTATCTGCATGTTGATCATGAACTAATCAGACTTACCTACCAAAATTTATTTCTTCAAGATCTGTGGAAAGGAGAAAACAAAAGTCACTTCCACAGCACTGATGGATGATGGTTTCTCTCAACAGAAAAAAAAACTTTTATATGTACTGTAGACTTATATGTACATATATCTGACATGTTTTACCTGTTAGCTTGTGCTTGTCATCAGCATGTGGGAGATCGTCCTCTAGAGCAGATGAAAAGAGACACGTCATGGCAACCAAACACAGTATGTTGTATGATAGAAGGCTTGTGAAGAGTTGTGAATGTTGTGTCATGATGACAAACTCAGGAGAGAAGATTTAATTCTCTTCTACTGTGACAGGAAGTGACATCAGCAAGACATGAACATGATCACAAAACAATGTCAAAACATTTTTAACCTGTTCTTAAGTCACAGAACAGAAAACTGTTTGGATCAGACTTTTTTCTCACTTGTCCCTTCAGGGCTTCTGTACAAAACAGATGACAAATTCACTGAGTCACAGGTCCACCCAAACTACTTCTAAACAACCAGACACAGCAGATACTGTATTGGTGAACTGTGTGTGTGTGTGTGTGTGTGTGTGTGTGTGTGTGTGTGTGGTTCTGCTGCATCACACCCACCGTCATCAGCCAGGGTCACTGAGGTCAGCAGGTTAACAGAGAGAAGAGACACTGTTAAAACAGACTCCTGCTGCTTTAACGTCACAGTCAACAGACAGGTGGACATATGAGGAGAAACCTGAGTCTAACAAGGTGTGACTGACTTCACCTCAGTGGCTTAGAGCAGTGGTTCTCAAAAGGGGGTCTGGGGACCCCAGGAGGCCTTGAGGGGATTCCATCAATAGGTAACACAATGACTTCTTTTAAATGAAAACTTTATACAGTCTTTTAGAGAGATTTTACAACATCTGTGCAGGGAGAACAGATGAAAACAGCCTCTTGGCTAATTCAGAATAATTCACTGTAATAATGCCAGGGTCTGTGGTTTTCAACACAGAATGGAAAGAATAAACCAAATTCATTCTGCCAGTCTGGGGATTGAAACATTGTCAGTGATAATGATGATAATAATGAAGAGTCCTCACAGGGTCTGATGCAGGTATGCACCTGTAACGGCTGACACCACCACTGCTCCCTCTGTTTACTGTGGACAGACAGAGAGAGATGATAAATGTGATGTTGAACTGCAGCTAAAAACAAAATGTTTCCATTGAATTAAAGAAGCAGGAACCCACAGTTCACCTGAGAGACAAAAGTCAGCAGCAAAACACCCTAAAGTTACAGCTGCATTACCATGAAGTGATGAGCTAAACCGACATGATGTTCATAGAAATCAAATATTCAGCTGAATTTATTTAACTTGAAATTTTACCAAAATGTAAAATTGGAAAAGAACATTTCAGAAATCTAACCAGCTGCTGCAGTCAAACAGATTTACAGTTCAGTGTTTTGGCTCTTGAGATTTGCTGGGACTGAGGAGAGTGAGAGTTTTTTCTCCTGTTAAGCTCATAACGTCAGGTCTTAGACCCAGCAGGTGTCAGGATGTGTGCGGTGTCACCTCTTCAGCATGCTGGCTGAGGGGATCAGACCGGCGCAGGACACAGCACAGGGCAGCTTCCTGGCCTGCCACCACTGTCCGTCTGACTGGTCCACCACCTCTAGCAGGTCTCCTCTGCTGAATGGCATTCCTGCGTCAGGACAGGGGATGGAGGAGTCCTGCAGGGGGCAGTAGTCCACCATCGCCCTCATGTACACCTGAGAGGCAGAGAAAGATTCAAGACAGGAAAAAAAGTGAATGATTCGACAGGAGCGACTGTACAGAGACTCAGGGAGTCACCAAGAAAAGGTTCAGCACATGATTCTCCAGAAAAATCACAAATTCCAGTCGAGATGAAACATGTTGATCAGTGAGCTTCAGAGAAGCTGGCCTGTAACACTGAAGCTCTCAGGTGTGTGACAAAAAGATGAATCTATTTTCAGTGAAGCTTTGTATCACATTCATTCTATCAAAGTCACGTGACCAATGATGTCCGAAGCTTGGTTTCACACCACAGACTGTTTTAAACCTGGACGTAGACTCAAACTTCAAACGGCAGACACACACATCTATGTAACTGCTTCGCAATCTGATTCAAAGGGTTAAATATGTGTGAAACACGGAGCTCCACTCTTGGTGGGTGGTCGAGGTTACTGTGGATTGCTAAAATAAGCACCAGAGCCTCTCCCCATGCTCCACAGACACTTCTTACATTATTCATTATACTATAATATATAGTGTGTGCATCCACCTGCATTTATCTACTTCCTCTTTTCATGAGTTTTACTTGTTTACAACAGGGAGAAATCCACATGTAAAATATTATCTTTCTTGTATTTCACTTACATGGAGTTTAAAATGGAACTGGTTTATTTATTCATGTATCAATTTATTTATTCATTAATTCATTCATGTATTGTTCTATCAATTCATTCATTTTTGCTTCAAGCAGATTCATGTTGTGAAACATTTTGCATCACAGTGTTTTTCCTAACTTGGACCAGCAGAGGTCACTGTTGAGCTCTGATTTGAAAAGCTTCGAGTTTGAACCCTTTTGAGATACAGGACTCAGACTTTGAGGTGCATCCCCACGAGGACTTGGTGCTGTCCCACTGTAAAACCATCAAGTCCATGAGGGATCTCTGCACACTTTCTGTCAGTCTGCATTTCTGCAGACTTTGTCTGAGGGAATTACCCATAGTTCATAGAGTTGTGACATTAAACCATGAGGTTACCATGGTTATCATCTTTATCACTCATAAAGAGACACTGTAATATCAACAGTGTTTAAATTTTACAGTGATTCTTATATTTATATTCACAGATGGAAGATGTATTTACTTGTGATATCATCCATCACTGTGCAGCAGAGGACGTGTGGTGGATGTTTCTTACCGGCTTGTGGCTGCTGCTGCTCTGACTTGCATTAGGAATCACTTTAAACAGAATGGTTCCCTGGGAGTTGATCTGACACACAAACAATAAAGACTGACTTATTTTAATAATCAAATTTACATCACACAATTTGACATCCCACAAACATTTTACTCCAAACTCTGGTGACCTACCAGTATCTGGATGACCTGCTCTGGCTCCAGACCCACCACAGGGTTACCGTTCACCTCCACTAACATATCACCAGGATGGAGGAGGCCTGAGACACACACACACACACGCACACACACACACACACACACACACACACACACACACACACACACACACACACACACACACACACAATCACACATTAAGCCATCATACTGCACACTTTGACCATGTTTAATACATAATTGGATAATATTGTACCTTTATATTGTACCTTTTGCAGTGTGTTGTCTGCAAATGCCTCTCTCACAACACACACACACATACACACATATTTTATTATTATGTATTTTTTATTATAAAGTTTTATCTCACCGCTGCGGTCGGCTAGTCCTCCATGAATCACCCTGGCAATGTAGATCTCTCCAGTCTCCTCGTCCCTCCTTATAGTTGCCCCCTGACACACAGACAGTTAATCCAAATTTAACCACCTTTAATAGCAACTACCAGGTTTTAGTGCAGCTCTGTGTGAAGAGAGGGGACATACAGGGAATGTAAATGTTGAGGGGATACAGATGAAAGGCTGGATGAAAGCAGTGGTTGATGGAAACCTTTAAAGCTGTAATCCAATCAGGGTCAGGACGCCCCTGTTAATTTCAACTACTGGAACAATTTGTAGTAAGTAATTATAGTACATCCTGTGACTGGGGAACTTGTGTGGCGTTCCCCAAGGCTCAATTCTTAGACCTCTTTTGTTTAATCCTCCTTACATATTCTGCAAAGTTTACATGTCAGATGATGTATAGTTTAAAATAAAATGATCAAAACTGATCCACAGAATTAGAGACATTGTTTTCTTTATTTCACACCTTTTTTCTTCCTGGTCAAAACTGGGCGCCTACACTGACCACAATGCAACTTGATCACCAACAGTTGGGTCAGAGATTGGGGCGTTATGCTAAAAAGCACTAATCTAGCCTATATCATGCAGCAGAGCTGAGGGGGGTACAATGTTTCTAATGCGAAACCCTCAGTTTGTTTTACTTTTCAAACTTGTCATCTTCAAACCCAACCAAAGCTGACTCATATCACTCACTTGTGGACATTTATCAGACTTCCCACAGCTCCCTCTGGAGACACTAAATGCATATATGCATATATATGCAGCAAAACTTTCCAACATATGGAAACACACACTGAGGTGGAAAATCAGTTCCCCTTTGCGCTGTTATTATGCAGATGACACCCAAATGTACCTTGCTCTCTCACCAAGCTACTACTGTCCCAGTGGATCCTTCTGTGCATTAAAGCAAGGATTTGAATGCTTCTATTTACTCATTCTAGACCAATTTAGATAACTGTGATCACTGCAGTTGCATAAGAAAGGCTTGGACTCAGAGTATCATGACATGTATCCCACTCTTAACATATGGGCAAACAGTCTGAAAAGAGAAAAAGGTCAAAGATAAACGATGATGATGACGATGATGATGATGATCGTCACAATTTTGAGGATAGCTGGATGAAATGGGGATTGTGGATTGAGGGAATGTAATTTCTCTGTACCTTTATATATTTGGTGAGTTCCACCTCAAATGATGAGATCCAGGGTCTCAAAAGTGTTTTCTGTCTGAGAGTTGATAAAAGTCTGTTTCTGGTGTACTGTTGAAAATAAAACGTTGTTGCTGATTTACATCTACATCAGCGTGATTTCTTGTTTGTGAAAGATGATCTTGTCATATTCAAAAAGCTAAATAACTACTGGTCAGTTTTATTGTCTATTTCCAGTACCAGAGGAGACCAGGAGAGGAGACAGTTTGATTTCGGCCTACTTCTTCTTTTTCTTCTTCTTGGCTGTTAAGCAGCCTGTGCTCTGACAGTCTTGTTTGTCCTCCGGAGGAGCTCCAGAAACTGATCCATTGTTGAACCTTACCTGTCCATTACTGCCACTAACACCTGCCCTATGGGTGGTACCGAAAGTCACCACTGTCCTTTTACAGCCTCCGTTCATTCGTTTTGGACTCAGAGATGCTGGAAAGCCATCTGCACAGGAACTGGCAGATGTGGAGGAGCAAGAGGAAGAAGAGGAGGATGAGCGATACCGCGGGTAAGGTGTAGGAGGTTTGCGGACCACTTTTGGAGAGATTGAGGAGACCCTTGGAGGAAGTGGGGGAGGAGTGTGGTGTTTCAGCCTTTGTGGAGGTGACGACTCGGGGTGTTTGCTGGCCACTATGAGCCCCTGGAGCTTGTCAACCACCTCAGCCAGCAGGTTGAGCGCCTGGGCGTTCTCTTCCACACTGTCTGTAATCATTTCTGTTGCCGCAACCATCTTCTGGCCAAGATGGCGAACATCCTGAGTGCCGTGCTCGATGCTGCTGGCCACCGTCTGAACAGTGGACCTGAGCTCGTCCACGCTGCACTGTTTGGAGAACTCAGGAGGCTGAGGATGCTGACAATGTTCCGGCTGCTGATGCTTGTTTCGTGTCTGATTTGGTTGATTCTGCCATCCATTGTGATGAGGAGAGGTAGCGTAGTAGGGCATCAAAGGACGATTTGGAGGCGCTTCATTGTGTTTGTTAAGTGGTCCAGTTTTCCTGCCAGGGGTGGGGAGAGTGCTAACACCCTGCTTATGAGTGGAGCGCTGAGCTGCAGGAGTAGATGGTGCTGTGTGGGCTCTAAGAAGGCTGATCCCAGGACAGGATGGAGCCCTGCCGGGTGTGGGGATGGTCCTTGATTGTGCCCCTGTTCCCTGCTTTTTGTACAATATGGGGGAGCTGGGAAGGCTGAGACTGTAAGCTGGGACAGGAGGGGGAGGGTAGGCGTAGTCATCACTGCTTCCTCCTGTAGAGGCACCTTCTCCATCACTGGGTTTGGGTTTTTCTGAAAATAAACACCCATGTGCAGAGGAGGATGAAGACAAGACAAAAAGTTGGCAAAAATTGTGCCAAGAGAAAAATGAACTACACAAAATTTAGAAGGAAGAGCAATGTAAGGAAAAACTGAAAAAGGAGCAAAGTGATGGTAAGATGAGAAAAAATGAGGCATCTTGGTGACAACTGAAGGTCGGTGATAATGAGGAAGTGTGTGTTTTGAAAGATAAACGATGGATGAACTGCTGATGAACTGTCCGTCTTCCTTCCAATTTGCTGGACGGGTGGGAAGACAAATGAATGGGAAAATGCAGTAATGGATGAATGAATGACAGGAGAGACATGATCAATTATTAAGGACACTGGACCGGTATTTATCAAGCAGCTCAAAGTAGAAATTCAGTCCTAACTCACCAAAAATTTGTAGTGAGATAAATTGGTCCTTCTTTGAGGATGAGAATAAAAAGTCAGGAAATCATCTCGGCCAATCTGAGGAGTCCTAACCTGTTTGTGTTGATGCTACCATAGTGTGCACTGTGTTTGCTGATGGTTGAGCTCACTAAAAAATGCTGTTTCAAATCAATTAGATAATTTAGCTTGATGCAAACGAGTAAAGGTTCCCGACAGAAACTGAGGTTCTCACAGTGACAGGGAAAATTCAGCTTTTAGGGCCGATTCTGTCACAACCAATCATCTTTGCAATAGCCTAATAAATCTGATTTTTATTGCCCGTACAGTTCCAGCTGCGATAATGTGCACATATAATTTTTTAATAACTCATTGTATTTATTTATTTATTCCTAACAAGCCACTGTGATAAATTTGGCCCCTGGTTGATGGACAGACTGTTTTACACTTCTTCACTGTTGCTCCTTTGGTGACTGGATGTCTTTGATGACAGATCAGATGAATGAAGACTTAATGAAGAAATGATCAGATGACTGTCATCCTCCATTCCTCCTCCTCTTACCACTACAAGATGCGGAGCTAAAGACCGAGGGAGCTGATTGGTTGAGCCTTTTGTTCCATGGCTCTGCGGTCTTTGGACACAAACAGCAACTTCCTGTTGACTGGTAGCGGGGGAGAAAGGGGTGTGGTCGGTCTCCTCTGGGGAGGGGCAAAAGCCTAGCTTCACTTTCAGTCACTCGAAGCTCCTCCCCTGACCACGCCCTCCTGGCAGGGACAAGGCGCTCCAGCGTGAGGCGACGCAGGCTGCTCCATCGGCTACGAATCACTCCCACTCCGTCTCCTACACTTGCTCTGCGCCCTGCTCCATTCTTAGTCAATGAAAGATGAGAAACTTTATTCCTCCTTATGCAAGAGAAATGAAAACTAGAGTTTTCAAGTCTTTGCATTTTTGCATTTTCTTGCAGATGTGGTGAAAAAAAAAAGATTTGTCAGATTTGAATATTTCTTAGTCCCTGTCATGGACCAGTCCAGGAGACTGAAACACAGACTGCACTTTTCTACAATGGAAAGCTTAAACCAGTAACACTTTACTGCTACTGAGATACTACAGTCACACAAATAGTCTACACGCAGGGGCTTTGTGTGAACAATAAATCCCTGTGTTTCACAAGCTGATGCTTATGAACTGAATTACAAGTACAAAGAAAAATGCTTCTTTCTCACCAGCGGCTGGTTGTTCTTCACCAGACAAACGATCCTCATGGCCTCCTCATCCTCAGGTAACTCATCAGGCAGGGGGGGTAAGACAGGACCATAGTCTGCCTGGGCTACACTGTCGTGGGATGACAGCAGGGCCTGGCAGACAGGTGGAGAGACACAGAGACAGGTGTGGGAACAGATATGAGGAACACACACACAGAGTGTGAATGACTGACAGACCTGGATGTGTGGGGAGCTGAGGAGGCTGTAGAGCTCTCTGGCGTCAGCGGAGGGACGGTGCAGCTTCTGTATCACAGTCATGATCTGATGGACACGAACACAGAGTCACATGTTAACACTGGCAACGCACAACAGACTGAAATAAACTGTGAGCTCAGGCTGAACTGACACTGAGGGTGAGCTGAGGAGGCTGTGCTGTTCACAGGTGACTTCATAAGCTTGTTCATGCAGTTAGCTTCAAATCACAGGTGTGTTTTTCCTTATGCAAAATTTCAACCTAAAAATAAATCAAGTGCAGGATGATTGTTTAACGTTTTGGTGAGGTTGCACAGGTGTGTACTCAGTGTACAGGTGGACTGTAGGTGTGTTGTGTGATGCAGTGAAATGTAACTGAGCTACTTGTACTTTACTCCTGCTGCTTGATACTTTTACTCCGTCACATTTTAGAAAGAGATGTACTTTTTACTGTGCTTGGTGCACAGTTTCTATTTCTCAGATTAAGATTTTACAGATCAGATTTTAGAGTAAAGCTCAGATCAGAAAACAGATCAGTGAATCTGGGCTTTGTTTTTTTTTCTCTCAATCAACTCACGATTTATCTGGTGAAACTTTGCCTTTATTGTAGCTGCAGTAAGAGAGAGACAAGAAGGCCGGAGAGAGAGAGGGGATGACCTGCAGCCAAGGGCCTCAGGATGAACTTGAATCCAGGCCGCTGCAGTAAGGACTGAGCGCTCTACCAGGTGAACCAGCCCTAATGGAGTACTTTTACAATATAGATATAGTACTTTTCTTAGGTAAAGGATCTAAATACTGTGTCTGTGTGTGTGTGTGTATGTGTGTGTATGTGTGTGTGTGTGTGTGTGTGTGTATAAACCTCATATGAGAGTCCTGAGGCGTAAGGCAGAAATGGGCTGGGCGTCAACCTCTGGAACTGCAACAGGCACTCATACATCTGCATGAGAGAAAACAGGAAATGATATCATCACTCGATAATGATGATGATGATGATGCTGAGTGTGTTGTAGTGCACAGCTGTTGAATCGGGCCGTACCTTCAGCAGGGCGTGCAGCCACGGTGCACTCAGCAATTCATGCAGCAGCTGAGCTCCATTGACCTTTCTGTTCACGGCTTGACCGACGTCGTCCACAACACTGGACAGCACCACACTGACACCTGCACACACACACACACACACACAGGGTCAGACTCAAATATTAATGTTTGGATTGATCACCACAACATTTGGTTCAGACTTCAGCTTCCTCCACTCCAGGTGATGACTGGCATCACTGAGAACAAAGGTTTTGAATGAAGTCGAAGTTTTTGTCGTGTGTGTCGTCTCCTCAGCTCTCATGGGGTAAACAGCAGAGTGTTTCCCGTCATGGATGGATGATTGTTGTTTATCTTTGTATTTTATTGTGCAGGATTGTGAAAGGATACTGTTGTGGCAGTCTACTGAGTATGTTTTGCTCCACTGTGAGGGAGTAAGAATACCAACCTTGTTCTAAACCCGCCGAAAGAATTTTAGACTTGTCGGTCGTTGATTGACACTCAGTTTGAGATCATGACATCTGATTAATCATCTGAATGATCAATAATCTGGCTCTCAGATGATTGTTTGGATTTCTGTCAGGTCAGACATTTTGGTCGCCTGCAGTTTTTGCAGTTCAGTGATCTGATGGCTTTAACAGGTCTGTTATCAGCTGCAGTGAACTTGTTGGGACAGCACAGTGATATAATCCAGCAGGTTCACCATTTTACCAACACTGCTGAGGATGCAATTATCTTGTTTGAATAAACTTTATTAAAATTTGTCCATGGATAAAACCGACCAGGGGTACAGAGTTCAGAGCTCCACGTTGCACTTGTTCAATTATTCAGTACAGTTGAGTTCGATTTCACTCCGGAGACTAAGTCTATACATTTATCTGCAGTTTCACAGCAGATGTTTGGAGGTTTCTCCTGAGCAGGAGGTGAAAAATAGGGCCAGGCAGGATTATCATTACTGAGGGGCCCTGACCCCGCGGAGAGACACTAATACCATCTGAATTAGGTTTTAGATCAGATTAAATCAAATGAAACCATGGTTGGGGTTTGGATCTGAGTTGAGGGTTGAGACTGAACTCAAGTAAATCAATAAACAATAAGTGCTGTCAGTGAAGGAGCTAATGGAGGCTGATACAAGTGTATGTGTGTGTGTGTGTGTGTGTGTGTGTGTGTGTGTGTGTGTGTGTGTGTGTTTCTCACTGTGCTCCATTGCTTGTCTCATGCTGATCATCCAGACCCACTGCAGAGGAAAAACTCCCACTGAAAACAAATGTAAATCAACTGTGAGTGTGTTGAAGGTTCACATCATTAACCTTTTATCAAGTGACACTGACATCATTATTTACTATTTTCAACATAACTACAAAATGTCTCTGTGTCAAAACCTCAGGTCAGAAACTGACACACAGAAATGCCTGTGTATCTACTGTCATCGTGGGGAAGCTACTTTAAAAGTTAGAAGTAAAAAATTACTTCACACTGGAAAAAGTTAAATTACAGCAAAGCTGTAGGGAGAAATCTAGTGAGCTTAACTAAAGCTACTGATAAAATGTATCAAGGTACATGTGATACAGAGTTATAACAAAATATAATACAAAAAATTGCAGGTTTATTGCAAAAAGTGTTCACAGATCATAATATAAACCAAAAAAGTAGAATACTGTAGATGGGAAAGTGCTGGAAAGTGGTCAAAGGGTCAAGGGTCAAAGCGGTTCAGTTACAGTAGAGAAGAAATGGTAAAATAAAAATAAAGAATCTTTCCTTTTATGGCAAAAACAGTTTGTAGTTTCAGTTGTGAACTACACTGTGTGCATGTTTTGAACACAGCTCGTGTTATTTTGGTGCTTCCTCTTACAGCAGCAGCTCACTATCTGTGGGCTAATTTGAGGTTACGTCTCCTCTTCAGCGTCTTATCTTGGCTCAGCTTCCGTTTCCACTTACACTGTCACTCAGGAAGAGCTTTAATTAACCAGTGACCTGAAAGTCATCAAACGTCAGGCAGCCTCACAGAGCGTCATCAGAGCATCGCCCACACTGATGCTAAAGCCTGGGACTGGTATCAGATACTAGACTCTCAAACTCTGAGTTTGATAACTATGTATACGTTTGTTCAACTGTAAAATTGTATGAATAAAGTCTAAAACACTGGCGTCTGACTTTTCCCTAATGTGGGAGGGTAAAACTTTAACAACCAGATTTAACAACCAGTCCTCCAACCTGAACAACCAACAACCCACTGAAATAATGCCCCTATGGCGGCAGGCGCACCAGACCTTGGTTGTCATGGTTACAATAATAACAACGAACAGTCATGGATAATAGAAACAACATGGACTGCTACTGTCACATGGGAATCAAACACCGCCTGCAGTTAGACAGTGTGCAGCTTTTTTAAATTGCTACTTGGGATCTATTTATCCTGCTGCTACACACCTGCCTCACCAAGCAGAGACTGAGCCCTCACGTCGTTCGGTTTTAATTGAGTTTTGGCTCAGCTGCAACAGCAGGGCCTGTCCTGACCGACTGACTGATGAGGGTACACCATTGGTTGGCCAGCAGAGTGTTGGAGTTTCCCCATTGGCCGTTGCTCTTTTAAAATGATCTGGCAGGAATAAGCCATGTTGCTAATTTAGCACCTCTGTTGGTTGATTGACCAACTTTTCAGACTTCTTTAGCAATGACACATCTAGTGACCTTTCGGACAAACCTCGGCTGCTCTCTGTAGAAGAGAATCACCAGTTCTACTCCACAAGGATGAGGCCTGACTTTCCACCATGGGGTTGATATTAGTGGGTGTTTGTGTGATATCTCAACAACTCACTCTCCTTCACTGTGTTATACGTTGTCGTTGTCAAATCGATTCACATTAGAATCGTGATTCTCTCTCTACCGATTCAAAAATCAATTCTTGTCACAGCTCTGGTTTTAATTTTTTCCTGAGAAGATGAAAAGACAGAAAACACCCTTTTCTAAGTTTCTTTATCTGTGATGCATTTACACAGAAACCTGTTAGCTTAGCTACTTTTTTCATTGTTTTTTTTTTACTGAATCCTCAGCCCAAGAATCAAAAAATCCTCCCCTAGAGAATACTGCCCAAATCTAGTTACTGACAGGGTGAGCTGAGTTGGGGAAAACACAAAACACATGGAATATTTATTGAGTGAAAACATGTGACAATGCGGATCTTCACACATGAAACTTCAGCCTTATTTGGAGGAAGGTTCTGTAACCATGTGGTACCTGGGAATATTTTCTCACTGTCAGACACGACATCTTCACAACCTGGTGTCACTGGACTGTTCATCACTTTAAATATTGCTCAGAGACGTCTGAGCTCCTGGTCTCCTGGTCGTCTTCAGCTCACAAGAATTTCAATCACAGAATTGGTCCCAAACTCCACCTCTGTCCTGCAGAACTGATGACGTCTCCGTCACCACTGTGTTAGTGCTGCGATGGTGAGCCTCACAGAGCTGCTAGCATGAGTGTGGACTCTCAAGCAGAGCTCTCTCTCTCTCCCTCACACACACACACACACACACACACACACACACACATACACACACATCCACTTTCATACAGTCAAACCACCAGAGTCAGAAGTGTAAAATAAGAGGAGACTCACCAGCTCGTCCTCCTCTGGTCCGGCTCCCTCAGCCTGTCGTTTCAGAGTGTGACCTCTGAAGTGAACCTGCAGCCAGTGGTGACTGACATGGATGTTATTTTACTACCAAACCAAAACAGACACTAATCCTCTCTAACCCGACTTAATCCACCAACCACCAACCTCTCTCTCTCTCTCTCTCTCTCTCTCCCTCTTCTCTCCGTCTCATTGCCTTCTTCAGGGATTTTTAAAATCCGTCTCTCTCCTCTCCTGCCCTCCTCTCACTCACTCCATCTGTTTCTCTGGGGCCTTGTATGTCCCGGTGTGTTTACCTCCTCACTCTGTCATCGTAACGGATCCTCAGTCATTTTCTCGCTCTCTCACTCACTTTAAGTACTTCAACAGATCACAAAGCTTCTTAACTCTTTGCTGCTTTTAGTCTCTCTTTCTCTCACACACACACACACAGTAGGTCCGACATGCTCAGCAGCAGGAAACAGAGTGTTAAGAGGGCAACACACAAACACACAACAATAGTGACTGTGATACATTAAATCCCAACGCAACATCTGGATCTTCAAGAGACCAGACGTTATCAGCTCTGTGTGTGTGTGTGTGTGTGTGTGTGTGTCTGTGTGTGTTTGTGTGTGTGTGTGTCTGTGTGATCACAGGGTAATGTTCACTGGGTCACCTCTTCAGTGATTAACACTGATCCTTCAGAGAGGGAGTGAAACACAACCAGATGTAAGGAAACATGGCTGCTGCTGCTTCTCCTCACAAACCAACACACACAATAACACAACTGCTCAGAAAACTAACAACTTACACTGAAGTAACTGAGTCTGTCCTGTAACAGACAAGGTCACAGGTCGTCTGTCAGCAGGTTACTATGACCCGTAGTTAGGTTTTGTTGCTAGGCGACATCTAGTGGTCGTAGTGATGATGACAGGAGCAAAAGGAAAAGTGCGGTGACGTAGTTTATAGAGCGACAAAGTCCACGTCAGGAGGAGGTTGGGGTTTGATGGATGGGTCAACAAAACACAGGAATATGACTAGAGATGAAACAATATAAGAATTAGAATAAGCTTATAGTGACCAAAATGATTACAGTTATCAGTATTATCGTAGGTATTGTTCAAATGTGCTGAAAATGTTCAAACAGTATTAACACACAACCTGGAATCATTTGAGTGGGTGAAGGTTTGGATTTAAACATTAAAGTAATAACGTGTCCAACACGTGTGTCACAGATGAGAACCAGGGGCCAGTAGCAGTACTGGATTTGCCTGCTGCAAGCCCCCAGACTGTATTGTTACATCTATTTAATTCTTTTTAAAAAAATTTTCCCAAATGAATAAATTCATAAATTGTTTTTTATTTACAAGAACATAAAAAACAGAGCCCCATCAAAACACTGGGCAACTTAAAAAGAATATATGTATATGTTATATATAAATCAAGACAAAATATTTAACATACAATAGTGTAGAACAGATCTTTTTTATTTAGCATAAACACAATTGTATTTTCCACTCAGGTTTATCTTAAGGTGCAATTTTCTTCAAGGTGTAAACTCTCTGTTAATTTGGTGCAGGTAAAAATAATGAGACAAGCTTATGTAATATTTATAATACACTGACCATGAATCACTTTTTGTCTGTGCCTCTGTAGTAAAAGGCCACAGACATGCAGGATGGAAAGTAAAGTTTCTTGTGTGTAAATAAATATTGTTCACAAAGTACAGGAAATACAGTTATAATGTCAAACCACATGCAGGTATAATCTCAATTAAAACAATTCCCTTTAATATGAGAACCCACTACAGTGTATCAGGTGTTCTTAGTCTGTAAGTTTATTTAAAAGAGTATTTTATTTTTAGTGTTAAGATGCACAACTCTTCAGGTTTCATAATGGTGTAAATTCTCTGGTTGTTGTTAATTATAGTCTAATTATCCAGTATAAAGTAAATGACTGAAACTGCCACATGCAGGTGAAAAGCTTCAACTTGACCTCTAGTCTGGAAAAGAAGAAAAGATTCCTTTTAACACAATGATCTTTGAGATAAGGGCGATGGAGTCTATAAAACAGTCTTTAAACACTGACAGAGTGGATAAAGCTTACAGGTCATTTTTGCCTCATGTGAACCAAAGTCAGAATTCTGCAGTGGATTTTGTTTAGTTTGAAGCCATAAAGCAGAGGATTCATAATTGGAGGAAAAAAGAGAACAGCAATAGTAGCAAAGTTTTGAAAGCTCTGAGGTAAATCTTCTGAGGTAAATCGCATGTGCATCAGATCAGACACCACAATGACAAAGAGAGTGACTAAAGAGATTAAATGGGGCACACATGTTTGCATAAACTTTTCCCTGTCTTTCTTCGACTTCACACACGTTTTAACAATATACACGTAAGTCCAAACGACAAAGAACCAATGACAGGTGTAAACAGATAGTGTAGTCATTGCAAATGCATCATTGACAAAAGTGTCCATGCCTGGGCAGGCAAGTTTAACAATGAGCCAGTTCACACAGAAGAGTCTCTGAATGTTTGTACCACAGAGCGTCAGTCTGGTCGTCAGCAGGATGTTAACGGAGAAAATGCAGAACGGTGTCAACCAAGAGAAACACACCAGCTGAGAGAGCCTCTTCTTCGTCATGACAGAGCGGTACCGCAATGGCCAACAAATGGCCAGATACCGGTCATAAGCCATGACTGTAAGAATAGATGTGTCACTGCAAACAAATGAATATATCACAAAAGCCTGGCAGAGACATCCGCCGTACGAGACGACCTGAGAGGACGACAGGAGGTCGAACAGGAACTTGGGGTAGAAACCCGTCGTCCCGTAAAGTCCATTAATGCAACAAACACATAATAAAATGTACATGGGCTCATGCAAGTTTTCATCCAAGATAATGATCATGATGAGCGGGACGTTAACAAACAGAATCATGCAGTAACACAGTGAAGTGAGAGAAAAGACGGTAACTCTGTGATTTACTGTGTCACTGAATGCTCCCAGAGTGAAGACTCTCACTGTGGAAACATTATAAACACCATCCATCAGTGAAGGAGGAAATCTGTGCACCTTATGTAGTTACTGCAAATCAGTTGATTTCACATTCAGATCCTTTACTGTGGACGGTAGCTACTACTCTCCATCTCCCTCAGCACCATGTATTAATACCCATTCAGACTAACCCAACACAAGCACTGGGAATTCTGATCTCATTTGTTTGTGTAGATGTTCATGTTGGAACAAAGTTAATCTCCTCAGCTTGTGGACTGAAATCCATGTGGGACATGGGTTGGGCCAAGTTCAAGGAAATCTGGTCAGAATCTCTCCTTCCTGAATTCCAGCACTGAATAACGGCCTGAAGTGTTTTTGCAGAACATTATGATGTCACAGTGAAGATGACCTCTGACATTTGAGTTAAATTGTGTCAGAATTAATGAATGAATTTGTGATTCATGATCAAAATGGTGTTTTGTGGGGTCACAGTGACCTTGAACTTTGACCACCAAGATCTAATCAGTTGACACCTGAGTCTAAATAGATGTTTGTGCCAAATTTAAAGAAATTCCCTCAAATGGTCTTCTCATATCACAAAACTGTGTTTTGTGAGGTCACCATGATCTTGACCTTTGATCTTTGACCACCAAATTCTAAATAGTTCATTCTTGTGTCCAAATGAATTGAATGTTTGTGCCAAATTTGAAGAGGTTGAGGTCACTGGATGTTCAGATCAAACATCACAATGAGGAAAAATGTGATCTCAGCGACTTTGACCGTGACTTTGTTTGTGTCAGACGGGCTGGTTTGACTGTTTCTTTTCTTTTTACTCACAGTCTCGACAGTTTTTTACTCAGAATGGAGGCAACAACAAACCAACCGGTGAGCAGCAGCTCTGTGTTGATGAGAGAGGTCAGAGGTCAGAGGAGAATGGACAGAAATGTTGGAGCTGACAGAAAGGCTATAGTCACTCAGATAACCACTCTTAATGAACAATACGTCCAACCTTGAGGTGGATGGACCACAACAGCAGAGACAACATCAGGTTCCACTTCCTGTCAGGACCAGAAACCTGAGGCTGCAGTGGACACAGGTTCACCAACACTGGACAGCTAAAGACCTGGTCTGATGGATCTGGATTTCTGCTGCATCAGTAGATGGTGGGGTCAGAGTCTGGATCCATGGACCCCACCTGTCCAGGTGGAGGTGGTGGTGTGATGGTGTGGGGATGTTTTCTTGACTCACCTTAATATCAGTCCTGGTCTGAATGTCTCAGTCTGTCTGAGTGTGCTTCACGGCCACAGTTCACCATCTTCTAACGGCCACTTCCTGCAGGATAACGCTCCATGTCACAAAGATAAAGTCGTCTCAAACTGGTTTCATCACCATGACAGTGATCAGTGAACTTCAGGGGCCTGCTGGGTCTCCAGGCCTGGATCCAGTAGACCACCTTTGGGATGTGGTAGAACAGGAAATTGACAGCCTGAATGAGCAGCTGACAAATGTGCAGAAATGATGTGATGCAGTCACGTCGACATGGAGCAGAGTCTCTGGTGGATCCATCACATGAAGAACTGAGGAGCTACCCAGTGTTAGTGAGCTGCTCCTAATAAAGTGCTCAGTGAGTGTATAAAACCAGTTAAACCATGGTTCGCTGTGTGGACACTGGTGTAACGTGTTTCATGTTTATTTGATTACAGGTTATTTACTGCTGGAGCCTTTTTTTGGGGAAAAGTGGGTCGGACTTGTTTTAATTTTTTGATTTGTCCAACACGTTTAGTCTGATCTGATGTTATGTTCATCACAGAAGCCGGAGGGTTGTGCTGCATTGTCTGCTATTAATTTAATTTAATGGATTTTGCTTTGCCAGTCTTTGAACTGAGACAGACTTGAATTGTGCTGTTTACGATTAAAGTAACTTAAAGTTTTCTAAATCTTCTTTCAATCCTCATTTACTCTAATTTTGTTGCAAACAAAGGTCACGTCAGTGGTTAAAAAAGGCCAGAGAAAAGAAAACTTTTCTGGTGCTAAGAGTCACAGTCAGTCACAGTGTTTTGCTTCTTTCTGATGACAGAGGTAAAAGTGTTTGCTTCGCAGAGCGTCCCACGAGGCCGGCTCACTGTGACCACCGGGTGATAATTAGCTGTTTCCAGACCGGCTGTAGTCAGGCCTGTCCCCTGAGGCCTGGCCCGCTGTTCACCACGGTGCAGGTGACACACAGCGGACGACACTAATGACACTCATTACAGTATCCTTACATCAGCTCCGGGCTTCTGTGTACGCCATGATGGTGCTGTCAAAGTAAACTGTATCATAGTAATTGGAAATTGCTTTTTTCATGAATTCCTCGGAGGCGCACACAACTCAAAACAATACTTTCCATCACTTAGGATACACTTTCTATTAACTTCACTTTGTGACCTCTTTGACCTCCTATGAAAGTGTAAAAGTTATGGGCTGGTTAACCTCACATCTCATCTCTGCGTGAATAAGCCTGACATCCTGTTGACTGGTAACTCCAGCCTTTGGCTTCCAGCCCAGCTCTCTCTTCTCCACAATGGTCTGGTACAGCACCTGTATTACTGTCAATCAACCTTTGAATCTCATGCTTTTATTTTACCCTCAGTCATCAACACGCTGAGATACTGGAACTTCACTTTGGGCAGCAATTCACTTGCTCAACTCAAATTTTCCTTTTTCTGGCAGTGAACCGTGGCCCCACACCTGGAAGCACCGACACTCACATTTCACTGCAAACCTGCAAATCATCTGCAGAGATCCCAACACCAACTGGAATGTATTTGACTTCCTGCCAAGAGTACAGACACTTGTTCAGACTGTTTATCTAAGAGCTGGATGACTTGCAGTAACTGCCCTGGTACCCCATTTGAAATAAACCTCTTTAGCCAAAGAATAAGCTGTTTTTCACAGGCTGAGTAGGACAAAGCAAGACATAAAAACCGACCTTTATGTCTAAACTTGGTGGATGTACCTTTTAATTGGAAATATGTGCATATCAAACTACAGCTGTAGTTCATCTAATCTTTATAATGTAAAATATGCAAAAATGTGAACTGTACAGTTAGAAGCAGGAGTGTAGAACTTTGCAATTGTGTTATCTTTTCTTACGGTGGTCATTTTATTGGTTTAAATCACACAGTGCTAAATCATAATCTGTAACAACCAACAACAGAAGGAACAACTATCTGTGAAACACAGTCATGTGCTGCGAACATCAACATTTTTTGTTACAGGTTTTAAGCATTTAAAATATTTATCCTCACTTTATGATCATTATGAACCACAATGAGAACTGATGATGTACAGATTCAGTGTATCAGTCATAAAATACCTCCATTAGACTCCTGTAGATAAAAACCAAATATCTGCAATAACACTACAGATGAAACTACATCACATTAGTGAACAGAGAAGATTTATTAGTGTGATTTGACCTGCAACAGCCTCCTCAGGTGTTTAGATATTTCCTTCATCTTTAGTCCATATATGAATGGATTAAAGAGAGGATGATACACAATTATTTGTAAAGTCATTATCAAACGGACAACAGTCGGAAAATCTGATTGCAGTCGAACAACAATGACATCATAAGCAATAAAACAGGAAAAATTGATTAAAACCAGCAGGTGAGGTAAACAGGTCTGTGCAGCTTTTTTCTTGACACGTTTACAACTTCTATAGGATGTTATCAGGATCTTGGTGTAAGTGAAAAATATGAAGAGCATGGGGAAAAGTACAATATTTAGCAAGATGAACACACCATGTATGGACAAAGCTATCGAGCGCACACAAATAAGTGTGTATATTGAAGTGTTACAGAACAGTCCTTTCAAAATAAAGTGACAGAGTTTCGCATTAGCATACAAAACAACTGACACTGCAAGTTCACAAGCAGGAACAAGCCAAGCTGAAACCAGAAAGACTTTGACTGTTGTTGTTCTCATGATAGCTGGATATTGCAGAGGTTTACATATAGACACATACCTGTCATAGGCCATAGCTGCCAACAGTAGG
Organism: Trachinotus anak; assembly: GCF_046630095.1. Lineage (NCBI taxonomy): Eukaryota > Metazoa > Chordata > Actinopteri > Carangiformes > Carangidae > Trachinotus > Trachinotus anak. The sequence goes on from NW_027273890.1 coordinate 1,581,026, forward strand.
AACTCTGAAGTGGCCAGAGTGTAATATATATAAGCTTGAAAGAGACTTGTCTGATTTTCAGACAAAAAGTCGATCAAAAGCTTTGGGTAGATATTAGTGCTGTAGAGAACAGAGTTGATTAACAAAGCTGCAATGAAAATGTACATAGGCTCATGGAGGTTTTGGTGAATCACGATAAGACTCACGATGGTGGAATTACAGCAGATTATCAGAATATAAACTGTAAACATGATCACAAAATAAAGATATCTGTATTTCTGCACCTCCACGTATCCACCAAGAGTTATATATGTTCCATTTGATTCATCATCCATCAGAAAATGTTAAACAGTAACACAGACAGGTCATGGAACAGACTCAACAACAAGCCTCACATTGAGGATTGCAGTAACATATTACCTGTATTAGATCGTTTTATTCATTCAGGTACCAATGTAACAGGAAGTGAAGTGTTTGACTCAGTGGAGTGTTTTTATCAGACTGCTTCATCCTCCATGGATCTCATTAAACTCTCCACTAACATGTTAACAACTACAGGGAACTCCAGAATCCTGAACTCAGAGGTTTTGTTGCTGTAGACCTCTTTGCTGGGTGGTGTGTCACCATCACAGTTTTCTGGGACTCAATGAGTGATGAAGCTGCAACAGTAGATGGTCCATCATAATGGAAATTCAATATCACATTTTCTTCACTAAAAAATAATATAAAAGTAACTTTTTGTTAATTAATTGTTTTCGATATGATAAACTTCTGGCTCTGATAAACAGACTCTATAATTGTGTTTTTCCTCAGATAAAGTTATTGATTTTTTTTCATCTTGAGAGGAAAACATATAACCTGGAGTATTTTATTTCATCTTCTCATTAGAAACCTGAGGACCATATTACCAGCTAATCTTAATGACGTTTTCAATTTTATCTAAACATTAGATTAATAGTGACCAAAGCTAGCAGCTAATGTTATTGAAAATATTCTATTTTACTGAGATAGTATCAATCATTGCCGATGTAGCCACTAAGGTTGCTTACATCTTTACGTTCCATTCATTTCTGAATCATTATGCTTTATTTTTTAATTCTGTCATATCAATTACATTTCAGAACTCAACACTGGCTGGTGAAGTAACTGTTGCTGTTTCATTTCACATCTATATCAAACACTGTAATGGCCAGAATTAGCTGCTAATGTTACTGTGACTTTTTCCTTTTCTCTTGACATTAGATTGTTGGAAGCCAGACTTAGCAGCACAAGTATTTACAAGGTTTTCATTTTCATAGGAAATTTAGATTTGATGGCCAAACGTAGCAACAAATGTAATATGAGTTTTTCATTTGATCTTTTCATTACATTGATGATCAAATTACCAGATAACGTTAATGACAACTTTAATTTTATCAAAACATTGAATTTGTGGCGTCCAAAGTTAGCAGCTAATGTAACATGAAGTTTATCATTTTACTTCATTAGAAACTTGATGACTAAATCACCAGGTAGTGTTAGTGACCATTTTTATTTTATCAAACTTCCATCAAGCTGCGAGTCTCACAAGAGACAAAACGGTGGAGGCAGCGACAGAGAGCATGACCTTTATTTCCCAGTTATGGGTCAAACTCCAAAACCCCTGTATACTACATTTCCCATAATGCCATCAATTATTATACTGTAATCTGGTTGAATTGGTATTTTATTTCCATTGATTCATTTACAGTGGTAAACTCTACCCAACACCCACCAAGACTGACATTAGTATGAGTAAAAATACAACCTCAGTGCTCTGTCCATGTTTCCAGCAGATACTCCAACCACTCTGTTTGCCTGTTTGTGTGGGTTCTAACTCCTCACCTCCCCATCAAAGCAAACAAGGTCTCAGTAACATCGCACCTGTGTTGGATTGTCTCCTGGAGTCTCAGAGGACAATATTTAACTGTTTTCACAAGCTGAGAAGCAGATTATGTCTAAACCTGGTGGACTTTCCCTTTAACTGGTTTTCTCCTGTGAATATCAAGCTGCAGCAGTAGTTTATCAATCTGAGGTAAATACATGAATCAAAAAGAATATTAACAGATGTGAAGATGTTATAAACTACTCTAAGGAAAGACTTGAAATCAAGTGAAACTTTTTAAATACACTTATAATAAATGAATAATTTTCTCTTTTTTTAATTTTCCAATGTGTAAAATATGCAAAAATATTAAATGTACCATTAGAGGCAGTGGTGCAGAACATAAGACCATGCCAACATTATTTTTTTTTACTATAGGATTAAATAACAGTGCTAAATCATAATCTGTAAAAACCACCAAAAGACGTCAACATTTTAAATTGTTCAGGTTTTCAACATTTCAAAAGTTTATCCTCATTTTATGACCAATATGAAGTTCATCAACAAAATAAAGACAGTGGCACTAATATGAATGTTGTGAACTGAGAGCTGATGATGCTCTGTACAGATTCTGTGTATCAGTCATAGTAGATAAAAACCAAATATCTGCATTAACACTACAGATGAAACTACATCACATTGGTGAACAGCAAAGATTTGACCTGAAACAACAACTTCTTGATGTGTTTAGATATTTCCTTCATCTTTAGTCCATATATGAATGGATTAAAGAGAGGATGATACACAATCACTTGTAAAGTCATTATCAAACGGGCAAGTTTTGGAAAATCTGATTCAAGTTTCACTATGACAATATCATAACTAAAAAAAGTGGAAAAGCTGATTAAAACCAGCAGGTGAGGTAAACAGGTCTGTGCAGCTTTTTTCCTGACCTCTCTGCCACTTCTATAGGATATTATCAAGATCCTGCTGTATGTAAAAAGTATGAAAGACATAGGAAACAGAGCAATATTTAGATACATAAACACACCATATATGGACAGAGCTACTGAGCGCACACACTGAAGATTGAAAATTAAATTGTTACAAAAAAGTCCCTCCAAAATAAAGTGACAGAGTTTTATATTAGCGTTCAATGCAGCGGACACTGCAAGTTCACAAGCAGGAACAAGCCAAGCTGAAACCAGAAAGACTTTGACTGTTGTTGTTCTCATGATAGCTGGATATTGCAGAGGTTTACATATAGACACATACCTGTCATAGGCCATAGCTGCCAACAGTAGGAACTCTGAAGTGGCCAGAGTGTAATATATATAAGCTTGAAAGAGACAGGCTTGAAATGAAATTGTCTGATTTTCAGACAAAAAGTCGATCAAAAGCTTTGGGTAGATATTAGTGCTGTAGAGAACAGAGTTGATTAACAAAGCTGCAATGAAAATGTACATAGGCTCATGGAGGTTTTGGTGAATCACGATAAGACTCACGATGGTGGAATTACAGCAGATTATCAGAATATAAACTGTAAACATGATCACAAAATAAAGATATCTGTATTTCTGCACCTCCACGTATCCACCAAGAGTTATATATGTTCCATTTGATTCATCATCCATCAGAAAATATGAAACAGTAACACAGACAGGTCATGGAAGAGGTTCTCCTTAATAATAACTGACAAAACAAGCCTCACTCTCACAAAGTGCCAATGTAACAGGAAGTGAAGTGTTTGACTCAGTGGAGTGTTTTTATCAGACTGCTTCATCCTCCATGGATCTCATTAAACTCTCCACTAACATGTTAACAACTACAGGAAACTCCAGAGTCCTGAAGGTTTTGGTTCTCAAAAAAATGTGATGCCACTACATTTTTCTGTGTGTCATTGACAATTTTGCTACACGCTACAATATGATGGAAATGCATCAGTTTCTTCACTGATCACTGTTTTCCCTGCTCTCCTCTATTGTGAGTATTGTGCATCATTGTGTGTCACTTCAAATCAAAGCAAAAATGGTTTGGACATCCAGAGTTTATATTTAAAACCCAGTTTCCAAAAAAGTTACTGTGTAAAATGTAAATAAAAACAGAATGTGATGCTGTGTAAATCATGTAAACCCATATTTGACTGAAAGTAGAACAACGACAACATATCAAATGTTGAAATGCTGAAATTTTATTGTTTTATGAAAAATATGATAGCAGCAACATGTTTCAATAAAGTTGGGACAGGCTGACGTTTACACATCAGCTCTTCTTTTACCAACACTCTGTAAACGTTTAGGAGCTGAGGAGATCAGCTGCTGGAGATTTAAAAGCGAAATGTTGTCTCATTCTTGCCTGATATAGGATTTCAGCTGCTCAACAGTTCAGGGTCTCCTTTGTCGTATTTTATGATGCTCCAGATGTTTTCAGTGGGTGACAGGTCTGGACTGCAGACAGGACAGTGTCCAGACTCCTGCTGTTGTAATACGCTCAGAATGTACTTTGGCATCGTCGTTGTCTGGATGGCAGAATGTGCTGCTCCAAAACCTGTATATACCGTTCAGCATTAATGGAGCCTTCCCAGATGTGCAAGCTACCCGAGCCATGGGCACTAATGCCCCCTCCACACCATCACGGATGCTGGCTTTTGAACTGTGTGCTGATAACAGGTCCCTCTCCTCTGTAGCCCGGAGGATGTGGGGTCCATGATTTCCAAAAAGAATCTGAAATTTTGATTGGTCAGACCACAGGACAGTTTTCCATTTCGCCTCAGACCATCTTAAATGAGCTCATGCCCAGAGAAGTCAGAGACATTTCTGGATCATTTTTACATTTGGTTTCTTCTTTGCATGGTAGAGTTTCAACCTGCTTGTGGATGAAGCAACAACGTGTGTTCACAGACAGTGGTTTTCAGAGTGTTCCTGAGCCCATGCAATGATTTCCACGATAGAATCATGTCTGTTTTTAATTCAGTGCTGCCTGAGGACCTGAAGATCACGACCATCCGATACTTATTTTTGGCCTTGTCCCTTTCAGGGAGAGAGTTCTCTGGATTCTTGGATTTATCAATGGTATTATGAACCGTAGACGCTAAAATTCCCAAATTCTTTGCAGTTTTACGTTGAGGAACAATATTGTGTGTGTTGAACTATTTGCCCACACAGTCTTTCACAGAGTGGTGAACCTCTCCCTACCTTCACTTTTTTGAAACTTGTTGTTGCATCAGATTCAAATTGAGAATTTTTTTTTTCATAAAACAATAAAATTTCTCAGTTTCAACATTTGATTTGTTGTTTTTGTTCTATTTTCAATTAAATATGGGTTTATGTGATTTGCAAATCATCAGATTTGTCCCAACTTTTTTTGGAAACGGGGTTGTACATATCTCATTTATCAAATTCGACCCCTTCAAGTTATTCTCATGTCAACTCTTGACATAATAAAATTGTAAAATTCTAATAGTGGTGTTCTGTTGTTTTAAAGAGCTTGTTTCTACATGCAGCCATGTGCCTGCTTCTGAAGTACTTGTGTATCAGAGTTCAAGCGTCGATCAGCCTCCGGATTGGTGTTGTTTCTGAGTTGAGATGTCCTGCACTTCAAAGTTTACAATCCATGTGGAGACCTGGAGGAGACAGAGGGAAAGTCACAGCCAATTATCTTAGATGAACGGTGTGAACAGTTCTCTCTGACTGTCCTTGTCAAGCGCGGTTCTGTCTTACCACACTGTGACTGAGAAGATGAGGACACTCGCCTCACCAGTCACAACAAATTTCTTGAGTTTGTGCAGAGGGTGAAGCCTTGATGTGGCTGATGATAGCCTCCCACCTCAGACTTGTCGGCTAATTCACCCCCGTTCTTTATCATGCCCTTTATCATGTACTGTTACATCATCTACATATTCAAATATCTGCACAGATTCACAATCTTTGGTATATAGTGTATACAGGAGAGATGAAAGAACACCGCCCTGAGGCACCCCGGTGCTGAGAATCACTCCAGAACATGTTTCCTAACTGCACCACCTGCTTCCTATCTGACAGAAAATAAGAGACTGTTCTGCCCAACCTGCGTCCTCTGAGCAGCTGCTTCTTCAGGGCAGCCTGGATGCTACTGTGACTTTAACTGAGTATTGATTGCTAATGTGGCAGACTATCGATTAAGAGCATTGCTTAAAATTTGCATTGTTAACACTGATACAGTAATATACAGTTATATTAGTTCAATCTAAAACAAAGTGTCACATTTTAAAAGCTCATCATATATTTCATGTATAAAATCTTAATTTGTTTTGTAATGACAGCATGTACAAACTATGTATATAAGTATAAAGTAGCATTAAATACTAATATATATATATATAGCAATTTTTTGCCTTTATTATAGCTGCAGTGAGAGAGAGAGACGGGAAAGAGAGAGAGAGGGGATGACGAGCGGCAAAGTGCCTCTGGCTGGAATCGAACCCAGGCCACTGCCTATGTTGTATTGTATTGTATTGCATTGTATTATGTTATACTGTATTATATTTTATTCCTGTTCCTTCAGTGTACTGGCTGAAGGTCATGTCTGTGGGGGTTAACACTAGACAGGAGTTGCATTAATGTGTTTAATAGCCTTTGAGGGAGATAAAGAGACAATGACCTGTTGACCACCTTTAACATAATAATGGTGATAATTACTTCACTTATTACACAGGCAATGAAAAGAAAACTTTTCTGGTGCTAAGAGTCACAGTCAGTCACAGTGTTTTGCTTCTTTCTGATGACAGAGGTAAAAGTGTTTGCTTCGCAGAGCGTCCCACGAGGCCGGCTCACTGTGACCACCGGGTGATAATTAGCTGTTTCCAGACCGGCTGTAGTCAGGCCTGTCCCCTGAGGCCTGGCCCGCTGTTCACCACGGTGCAGGTGACACACAACGGACGACACTAATGACACTCATTACAGTATCCTTACATCAGCTTCCCTGGAGGCCCTGTTGGTGCTGTCAAAGTAAATAGCATCATACAAACTGGAAATTAGTATGATGCAAAAAATACTTTCCATCATTTTTAGGATGCTCTTTCTATTAGCTTTGTCACTTTGTGACCTCTGTGACCTCCTATGAATGAAAATTATTGCAAATAAATTTCATCAATAAAAATTGGCAGAAAACTGTGTTAAAGCAGGCTGCTAGACAAAGCTTGGTGGAGTGGAAGAAAAGACGAAGACATTCATCCTGAAGCTTGGACATTCATCCAAAGATACGACATATACTATACACCACTGTATCTAGACATACATAGTAAAATAAACTCTATTTACATGGTCAAATAAAAAAAGACTAGAACTAGAAACTGTGTTTCCTGTGGAAAATGTGTGTGAACCACATTGATGAAACAATGCTGAAACAGCTGGAACAAGAGCTGAAGATTAAATGCAGAGCTTGTAAACTGGAGGTTGAAGCAAAGTGTAAAAAACAGTACAAAATTATACAAAACAATTGTACAAAAAACAGAAGTTGACAGTTGAATGGCCCAAATTGGCTGGAAAATACCTAAAGAAGAAATATACAAGCAAAACTTGTAAGATCACAGCTGGAGGAGATTTCTGAAGCAATGCTAAGATAGTTGAAAGAACAGCTCATGGACGACCCAATGGCCGAGTGGTTAGGGTGAGTACCGTGTGAGCGCAGATGCTCTTAGCAGGTGAGTCTCCGGTTTGACGCATGACAGGCCCGACTTTCCTGCATGTCATTCCCCCTCTCTCTGTCCCTTTCCTATCACTCTCTACTGTCCTATCCAATAAAGGCAAAATGCCAAAAAAATGTTTTTGAAATAAAAGAAAAAGCAGCTCATATTCAAAAGTTAGATGCCTGAAATCTAAAACTGGAGGAGCTGGGAGCTGAACTCCATTAAATCAAGCAATAAAATGTGGACTGTTACAGCCTGAGAGAGCAGAGGTCCTCTCCTGTGGAACCAGCTCCCAGTGTGGGTTCGGGAGGCAGACCCCCTCTCCACCTTCAAGATCAGGCTTAAAACTGGCCTGTTTAGTAAAGCTTATAGTTAGGGCTGGCTCGGGTATGTCCTGACCCATCCCTTAGCTATGCTGCTATAGAGCTAGACTGCTGGGGGATTCCCATGATGCACTGGGTGGGCTCTCTCTCTCTCTCTCTCTCTCTCTCTCTCTCGAGACTACTTTATGCCATTAACTTTGTTTTTTTTTTCTCTCCCGTAGTTTGTGCTTCTCCTCTCTCTCTCTCTCTCTCTCTGTCCTCATTCTGCAGGTCTCTCTGCCTCTGGAGCAGCACGATCCAGATCCACCACGACTCATCTTTACTATTAACCACTGTTATCTGTCATTATTATTGATAACACCATTACCTACACAATTGTTCCTGGTCTCTCTCTTTTCTCCTCTCTCCTCCCCCCATCCCCCCTTTTTCTCCTCCTAAACCCAACCGGTCGAGGCAGAGGGTAACCCTATATGGTGGTGGAACATATTAATGATTAGAATGCAGGGTATAGTTACTCTGCAATGACAGCAAAACTGCACAGAAAGGTGCAAAATACGAGTATAGATAATTGGAGTATGAATGGAAAGCTGTGTGTGAATTGTGGGATATTATATAAACAGGTGTGTCCAGTCAGTTCAGTTTGCTACCACTGACCCCAAGTTGTAAAATTCTCAAGTTGTAGATGCATCTCAAATTAAAGCAACTGACTCCAATTTGAAGTGAACATAGCAGCAGAGCAAGACAGAGCAGTGTGAAGTACATTCAATGTGACATGGAGTTGACCAGTCTTACAGCCTCTGGGTAGAACCCTGTTGTTCTGGCCTTGATGCTCCGAAGCCTCATGCCCAGGGGGAGGAGGTCAAACAGCTTATGGGCCTGGTGGGTGGAATCCCCCATGATGCAGATCGCACTGCTCCTGCACCTGCTGATATAAATGTCCTCAATGGAATGGAGGCTGCTGTGAGGGATCTTCTGGGCGGCTTTCACGACTCTCTGCAGCGCCTTCCTGTCAGCAGCAGAGCAATTCCCATACCAGGTAGTGATGGAGAATGTAAGCGTACTCTCCACCACACACCTGTAAAAAGGTACCAGCGCTTGGGTTTTGAGGCCAGCCTGCCTCAGCCTCCTGAGGAAATAGAGGCATTGGTGGGCCTTCTTAATGATGCTGGGGGTGTTAATGGTCCATGTGAAGTCCTTGGAAATGTGGACTCCTAGATATTTGACACTGTGGACCATTTCCACAGCTGCTCTTCCGATGAACAGGGGAGAGGGGTGTGGCTTCTCCTCCTAAAGTCCATGACAAGCTCCTTGGTCTTCCCCACATTGAGACAGAGGTTATTCTTCCCACACCGGTCCACCAGATCTTTCTCCTCCTGTAGGTACGAGGAGTCATCGTTGTGGGATATCAGTCCCACCACTGCTGTGTCATCCGCAAATTTCACAATGTGGTTGCCCGGGTATTTAGCCGAGCAGTTGTATGTGAATAGCATGTACAGCAGGGGGCTCAGGATGCACCCTTGGGGGGAGCCGGCGTTAAGGGTGATGGTGGAGGACGAGATGCCATGGATCTTTATGGTCTTTGGCCGGCGTGTTAAAAAGTCCAGGACCCAGTTGCAGACGGAAGGTGTTAGTCCAAGCAGCAGTAGTTTGTTGGCCAGAGTCTGTGGGATGATCGTATTGAAGGCAGAACTTGAGTCCAGGAAGAGCAGCCTGATGGAAGAGTCCCCACTCTCTAGAGTGGGTGATGGATGAAACTGCTTCTGGTGCAGAGTGGTTCTTCCTATAGGTTTACTGGTGTGGGTCCACGTTGATGTCAATGTTGTTCTTCATGTCATGACCAGCCACTCAAAGCATTTCATAACTGTCGAGCTAAGCGCTACCAGGTGATAGTCATTCATGCTATTTACTGCTGCACTTTTGGGCGCAGGGATGATGGTACTCAGCTGGAGTGTTCCCCTTTTCAAGCCTGTTGACCTCAGGAGCCTAAGTCTACCCAACGCTACCTTGAGCTTCGGTTTAATCACTACACTGGGATTCATAAGTTGAAGTAATCAAAATGAACTATACTTTACTGCGTCTCCCGTGTTACTATTTAGTACACTCACTGGTAGCTGAGAAGCCGCCGCACTGCCATGTGTCGCCATGTCCAACAGACATGCTAGGTCACAGCTATGTGCCTTTCTAAACTATGTCAAATCAATTATGTTTGCTACAGGGGGACTCCCATCAAGTTCTACACACATCTCAAGAATAATTAAACAGGAAGCACCTGACCACAGTTTGTAGCCACAGCAAAGGGTCTGAATACTTTGGTAAATGAGAAGATTTCAGTTTTGGATTTTTAATGAAATGGCAATGTCGAGAGTAAGACAAAATAGTGATCAGAAAAGAAAATGGCACATTGAACCCATTTCCATGATATTGTCATATCATGTAGCAACATCATCACTCATTGAGTCCCAGAAAACTGTGATGGTGACACACCACCCAGCAAAGAGGTCTACAGTAACAAAACCTCTGAGTTCAGGATTCTGGAGTTCCCTGTAGTTGTTAACATGTTAGTGGAGAGTTTAATGAGATCCATGGAGGATGAAGCAGTCTGATAAAAACACTCCACTGAGTCAAACACTTCACTTCCTGTTACATTGGTACCTGAATGAATAAAACGATCTAATACAGGTAATATGTTACTGCAATCCTCAATGTGAGGCTTGTTGTTGAGTCTGTTCCATGACCTGTCTGTGTTACTGTTTAACATTTTCTGATGGATGATGAATCAAATGGAACATATATAACTCTTGGTGGATACGTGGAGGTGCAGAAATACAGATATCTTTATTTTGTGATCATGTTTACAGTTTATATTCTGATAATCTGCTGTAATTCCACCATCGTGAGTCTTATCGTGATTCACCAAAACCTCCATGAGCCTATGTACATTTTCATTGCAGCTTTGTTAATCAACTCTGTTCTCTACAGCACTAATATCTACCCAAAGCTTTTGATCGACTTTTTGTCTGAAAATCAGACAATTTCATTTCAAGCCTGTCTCTTTCAAGCTTATATATATTACACTCTGGCCACTTCAGAGTTCCTATTGTTGGCAGCTATGGCCTATGACAGGTATGTGTCTATATGTAAACCTCTGCAATATCCAACTATCATGAGAACAGCAACAATCAAAGTCTTTCTGGTTTCAGCTTGGCTTGTTCCTGCTTGTGAACTTGCAATGTCAGCTGCATTGAATAATAATATAAAACTCTGTCACTTTATTTTGGAGGGACTTTTTTGTAACAATTTAATTTTCAATCTTCAGTGTGTGCGCTCAGTAGCTCTGCCCATATATGGTGTGTTCATCTTGCTAAATATTGCTCTGTTTCCTATGTCTTTCATACTTTTTACATACAGCAGGATCCTGATAATATCCTATAGAAGTGGCAGAGAGGTCAGGAAAAAAGCTGCACAGACCTGTTTACCTCACCTGCTGGTTTTAATCAGCTTTTTCTTTTTTATTACTTACGATGTTGTTATAGCGAAGCTTGAATCAAATTTTCCAAAACTTGCCCGTTTAATAATGACTTTACAAATAATTGTGTATCATCCTCTCTTTAATCCATTCATATATGGACTAAAGATGAAGGAAATATCTAAACACCTGAAAAGGCTGTTGTTTCAGGTCAAATCACACTAATGAATCTTTTCATTTCATTTTTATTTGTTTTTATGATTGATACAAAGTGCCTAGGTGCAGAGCATCATCAGCTTTCATTTTAGACAATCATATTAGTTTCAGTTTCTCTATTTGTGCAGATAAAGGTCATATTGATAACACCATTACCTACACAGCTGTTCCTGGTCTCTCTCTCTCTCTCTTTTCTCCTCTCTCCTCCCCCCACCCCCCCTTTTTTATCTCCTCCTAAACCCAACCGGTCGAGGCAGACCCCCCCACCCTGAGCCCGGTTCTGTTGGAGGTTTCTTCCTGTTAAAGGGAGTTTTTCCTCCCCCCTGTCACCAAGTGCTGCTCTTTGTGGGAACTGTTGGGTTTTTCTCTGTAACAAAGTAAGGTCTTGACCTTACCCTGTAAAGTGCCTTGAGATAATGTATATTATGATTTGGCGCTATACAAATAAAATTGAATTGAATTTAATTATTGATCCTTAAGTGAGGATAAACATTTCAAATATGTAAACCAGCAAAGTGTCTGAATATTTCATACTAATTACTAATACTAATTAAAATTTGCCAAAATTTCTAAAAACATGATTTCATTTTGGGGGCACCACCACCACCACGAACAATGTGATGAATTGGTCAATGATGGAAGAGAATATTATTATAACTACTACTGTCATTATTATTAATAATAACAACCTTGCCACGTCTGAACTGCCAGTCACCAAGCTCACACTGGCCAAGCCTGGACTGCGAGGATATTATCACAGGCCTGTCAGTAAAATCGGATTTATCAAGGCTGTCCTCCTGTAAAAATCAAGCCCATTACGTTTTACTGTTAGTTGACCTCCAGCTGCTGCAGTATTATAAAGTTGTGTCAAAATCCATGTTAGGAGGAGGCTGAGGATCAATGGGTTGACAAAGCACAGGACTTTCACACAGAAGATCTCTATTAGTTTCCAATCTGATTCTTTTATCCATTAACTGTGTGTTTATTATTTTTACCATGGCGACAGGGGTCTCGTGCACCTGTGGTTGGTATGCTCCTATGGATTGTATCTGAGTAGGGTCAAGCAACCTCTATAATTAAGGCTGCGGGACTTGTTGGGCCTATCTGTTGGACCTATATCTGTAGTCTTTTTACCTTCAGATGCTGCCATGTGCGTTTTGTCCCCCTTACATTATAACTGAATAAATAGATTTGATAAATGTAATGTGTAGCCTAGTGCCCAGTAAAAACTTGACTTTGTGAATTTATTGAGTCTTTAATTTACTCGAACTCAGGCTGTGTCACTGCTGCTGTGTTTTTTTAAAGGTATAAGCCCATAGTCCACAGAGGAACACATTCATATTTGGAGCTGCACTGGATCAACTAAAAAGATGATGATACTTGTTCAGAATTTGTTTCCACTGTAAACAAGTGGTCAAAAAACTGCAGTTTCATGTTTAAAAAAGTTTTGCTTCTCTCTGGTTTTTAAGTATTTTTTGGAGACTTTATTGATCATAAAATACATTATTGTTCATGGTTGACATCCTCAGTTCTGCCTCTTTTTTTTAATTCATGAACAAAATAAGGTTCTTAATTTGATTTGGGGAAAGGACCAACATGCAATACATACTAGACACTACAATGAATTATTTGAATATAAAAGTGACATCAGACATTGTTTACTTTTAATAGGATCTGTCTTTGACCCCCAAGTTGATGTGAAAGAAAATGTAACATTACAAATAAAAGAGAAACACTCTTTTGTTCATCGCTGTCATTTCAAATGAACTTACTAAACCCAATAAAAAAGTTGAGTTGGATATTTAGTGCTTCTGTTAACTGTGTTTTAGCCAGAGAAATAAGAACTCCCATCAAACACCCTCCAAGAATCACACATCTCCTCACATCTCTCCGTTATTATTACAATGCAAAGGTTTGTTAAAGGGTAAATCAGCACAGACACATTAGTTCACTTTGGCTTGACACAACAATCATTTGAAGTGTTTCGAAATTTCCTTCATCCTTAGACCATATATGATTGGATTATAAAGAGGCAGTTTTTGGAATGTCTGACTCCAGTCTAACGATGATGATATCATACGTAATCACACAAGAACAGCTGATTAAAACTATCAGGTGAGGTAAACAGGTCTGTGCAGCTTTTTTCCCAACTTCACCACAACTTCTGTAGGATATTATAAGTATCTCTGTGTAGGTAAAATGTATGAAAACATAGGAAATAGTGCAACATTAAGCAGAACAACTAGACCATAGATAGATAGCACTTGAACTCACACAGTAAAGATGGTTAACGAAAATGTTACAAAATACCTTTCAAAACTAGGTTACGTAGTTTTGTATTACTATGTCGCACAACTGGCACTGCAACCTGACAAGCAGGCAGAATCCAGGCTGAAACCAGGAAGATCCACACAGTGGTTTTCCTCATGATAGCTGGATATTGCAGAGGTTTACATAAAGACACATACATGTCATAGACCATGGCTGACAACAGTAAGAACTCTGAACAACTTAAGGAGTAAAACGTGAAAACTTGAAAGAGACAAGCTGAATAAGGTCTCATTTGTTTTTCAGATAAAAAAGTCGATCAAAAGCTTTGGGTAGATATTTGTACTGAAAAGAACAGAATTCACTAACAAAACTGCAATGGAAATGTACATAGGCTCATGAAGGTTTTGGTGAATCCAGATAAGGGTTAGGGTTAGGAATAGTTGAATTACTGCAGATTATTAGAATATAAACTGTAAACATGATCACAAAATAAAGATATCTATATGTTTGCACTTCCACATGCCCATCAAGAGTTATATAAATATATAAATATATAAATATATATATAATATATATAAAACTGAAGTTATTGTAATTGGCCCAAAACACCTCAGAGATACACTATGTGATAATATACTGACTCTGGATGACATCACCTTGGCCTCCAGTGCTACAGTCAGAAACCTTGGTGTCATTTTTGACCAGGACTTGTCCTTTACTTCACATATAAAGCAAGTCTCTAGGACAGCCTTCTTCCACCTGCACAATATTGCTAAAATCAGACCCATTCTATGTCTAAAGGAAGCTGAAAAACTAGTTCATGCATTTGTTACCTCAAGACTGGACTACTGTAACTCTTTATTGTCAGGATGTCCCAAAAATTCAGTAAAAAGCCTTCAATTGATCCAGAATGCGGCAGCACGAGTACTGACAGGAACTAGGAAACGGGATCACATCTCTCCTGTGTTAGCCTCTCTGCATTGGCTCCCTGTAAAATCCAGGATAGAATTTAAAATCCTCCTCCTCACCTACAAAGCCATTCATGGTCAGGCACCATCGTACCTTGGAGAGCTTATAGTTCCCTATTTACCCAATAGGACACTTCGCTCTCTAAATGCAGGTCTACTTGTGGTTCCCAGAGTTTGTAAGAGCAGAATGGGGAGCAGAGCCTTCAGCTATCAGGCTCCTCTCCTGTGGAACCAGCTCCCAGTGTGGGTTCGGGAGGCAGACCCCCTCTCTACCTTTAAGATCAGGCTTCAAACTGTCCTGTTTAGTAAAGCTTATAGTTAGGGCTGGCTCGGGTATGTCCTGACCCATCCCTTAGCTATGCTGCTATAGAGCTAGACTGCTGGAGGATTCCCATGATTCACTGGGCGCTCTCTCTCTATTTCTGTCTCTCTCCCCCTCTCTCTCTCGATGACTTCATGCCATTAACTTTGTATTTTTTCTCTCCCGTAGTTTGTGCTTCTCCTCTCTCTCCCTCTCTCTGTCCTCATTCTGCAGGTCTCTCTGCCTCGGGAGCAGCAGGATCCAGATCCACCACTACTCATCTTTACTATTAACCACTGTTATCTGTCATTATTATTGATAACACCATTACCTACACAGCTGCTCCTGGTCTCTCTCTCTCTCTCTTCTCTCCCCTCTCCTCCCCCTCCCCCTCTTTTTATCTTCTCCTAAACCCAACCGGTTGAGGCAGACCCCCCCACCCTGAGCCCGGTTCTGTTGGAGGTTTCTTCCTGTTAAAAGGGAGTTTTTCCTCCCCCCTGTCGCCAAGCGCTTGCTCGTTGTGGGAACTGTTGGGTTTTTTTCTGAAACAAAGTAAGGTCTTGACCTTACCCTGTGAAGTGCCTTGAGATAATGTATATTATGATTTGGCGCTATACAAATAAAATTGAATTGAATTGAATTGAATATATATCTATTCCCGCATCCATGAGGATTGTCAAATATTAGACAGGAATTAATACAACAGGTAGAATGTGTAACAAACATTGAGATCCCTGACCGTAAACTGAATTTGGTGTGTGCTCATCTTTGGACTTCACAAAGTGAACTAAGTCAGACTTAAACAACAGCATTGCACATTGCATAGAGCCATTGCAGGGTTGGTGTGACACCATAATCACTGACATGCATGTGCAACACACATATCTACTCTATCTACTACTGCTTATGTGAAAAAGTTGTATAAAGCTTTAAATCCTTGATTTAAAAGAAACTGTCCATCATGAGGCCGAATATGTTACAAGAGTGAAATGATAAATTAGTGGAGGGCTCTTTTAAACAACAACTTTCCTTGTGTCAAGTTATTTCTTCACCTTTAACCTTCCAAAATGCATCCAAAGTGACCACTGACCAGGGATCGAATTCTTTACCAGGTCATGTCAGAGATAAGTGTTGAGCACTATAGTTATAGCACTTATCATCCAGAGAGTCATGGTGCATTACAATGATTCCATCAAACTCTAAAAAGCAAGCTCTGCAAATTCTGCAAGTCAAATGGTGAGTGGGATGAGAGATTTCCACTGTTGTTGTTGCTGTGAGGGAAACGAGTCTTTGGGGTTCAGTGCAGCCGATGTAGTTTTTGGCAATGCTGCACTAAGTATGACTCATACTGTGTAGCTGGCCTTTCTTCAGAGCAGGGAGTCTCACAGCGTGTCATGTTTCCCTTAGACCGAGGATGTAAGAGTCATTGGAGTACAGTGACAAAACTTCAGTTCAATTATTCATGAAGACCTATATAATTCTATAGAACTTTTTTTCCCACCTTATTTGTACAGTCCAGTCCTGCTGATACTCATCACGTGTCACCAGTCCAATGTTTATCTTCATGCTGTAAACTGTGACTTGCATTCTGACACAAAAGTTTAAATACTTCACCTCCAGTGTCAGATATTTGTGAACTAGAGAACAGACTTTTCTTGGGTCTCTACCAAACAAGCACGTTCTGTGTAGTACCGCAGTGCTTCATCTATGGTAAATTACGACACATCTTACATTTATCAGAAAAAATGCAGCTCCTGCAATTTAGATATTGCCATGTTGGGACTGTCAGTGGTGTGGAACATTAGACATCATCAATATCATTGCTACTAAAGATATTTTATTAGTTTCACTTGCATACAGTATTAACAACATTATCAAGAGAAACATCTGTGTTCAAAGATTAAGAGTGTAAATATTAACCATCACATGAAAACAGTTTTTAAACTTATTTTTTTCAACATTTAAAATGTTTATACTCACTCTATGATCATTATGAACTTCATCAATACAACCAAGGACAATGATACTCATGAGTGGAAAGTGAAAAACTATGAATGAAACTTGTGATTACATGTTGAAATAAAAAATTGACTTTTGAATAACTGTCACTACATTGTTGGGGCTGACAATGATCATGAATGTGTTAATTATAAATCAGATTGTTGAAATATAATAATCAGACAAATCACTTCACATTTGCTGTTTTTACAACAGATCATTTTACATGAGAGAACAACTTCTTCAGGTGTTTGGAGATTTCTTTCATTTTCAGTCCATATATGATGGGATTAAAGAGAGGATGATACAAAACTACCTGTAAAGTCATTATTAAACGTGCAGTTTTTGGAATATCAGATTCCAGTCTAAGAATAACAATATCATATGTACACAACAATGAAAAATTTATTAAAACCAGCAGGTGAGGTAAACAGGTCTGTGCAGCTTTTGTCCTGACTTCTCTACTGCTTCGATAGGATATTATAAGAATCTTTATATATGTAAAAACTATGTAGAACATAGGAAAAAATACAATATTGAGCATTATAATCACACCAAATATAGATAGCCCCCTTGAACTCACACAGTGAAGTTTGTGAACTGAATTGTTACAAAAAATTCCTTCCAAAGTAAAGTAACAGACTTTTCTGTTTGCACTCAATATAGCCGATCCTGCAACCTGACAAGCAGGTACAAGCCAAGCCAGAACCAAGAAAACACTGATGGTGGTTTTTGTCATGATAGTTGGATATTGCAGAGGTTGACATATACACACATACCTGTCATAGGCCATGGCTGCCAACAGTAAGAACTCTGAACCACCTAAACTGTAAAATATAAAATATTGAAAGTGACACGCTGAATGTGATATGATCTGTTTTTCAGATAAAAAGTCAATCAAAAGCTTTGGGTAGATAACAGTGCTATAAAGAACAGAGTTCACTAACAAAGCTGCAATGAAAACGTACATAGGCTCATGGAGGTTTCTGTGAATCACAATGAGGCAGACAATGATGGAATTACAGAAAATTATTAGAATATATATTGTAAAAATAATTACAAAATAAAGATATCTGTACTTTTCCACTTCTACATACCCATTTAGAGTTATATATGTTACATTTCTTTCACCTTCCATTGAGACATTAACAATGTTTTAAACAGGCAGATAATATAACAGGCATACCTAAATCACACATGAGCAAATGAATCTCAGTTTAAAGATTGAAGTCTGTATTTGAATAGCTCATACATTCACAGTTCCTTGGCCATACCTCCAAATACACTTAGAATGTGTTAATCTCTGAAGCTCAAAAAAAGCACGGGTTGAGTTTGTGAAATGTTTTTAACAGATAGCTTCACCCTCCATCGATCTCATTAAAGTCATTAGAGATGAACGATGAATGTCAGACTCTGGAGGCCTGTAACCAAGAGCATTTTTTCACCTGTTTTACTGGGACATATACGCCTCTAATGTTGCCTGTGTTTAAACTATAATCATACTGCACGATAATTACATTCAGTGTTTATAGTTAATGAGGTTGACTATATTTCTTGCACCATTTGCCCTCTTCCTCATACTGTGTCATTTCATACCACTTCATTTCAAATGGGTGCAAAGATTTGTTGGACTGATACCAATACTGGCAATTAATAGTTATCAAAATGGGGTGGGATGGCTTAGGAGGTAGCATGGTTGTCTAACAAGTGGTAAGTTCCTGGTTCAATTCCTGACTCCTCCAGAGAGTGTGTTGAAGTGTCCTTGAGCAAGATACTGAACCCCTAACTGCTCCTGATGGTGTGGGACACATATATACATAGACGTTCGAGTGATTGATACACTAGAAAAGCGCTAGGCTATATGAATGTGCCCAAATAACAGGCAAGTGCATGGCAGCACATACTTAACTGAAATGAGAAATTCATTAATGCAGCTGGCTTTACATAATGTCCAGCAGGGGGCACTGTCACGGCTCAAGACCTTTGCATCTTGGGGATGTGCAGGCGGTCATAAGTGGTGAGCTACAGGCCTAGTGAAACTACAACCAGAATCTCACTGTATGGATTCCATACATAACTTGCATATTTGAAAAAACTTGAGACGAAAAAACTGGAACAGCAAACAAAGATTTGTTTGCACAAGTTGGAGCTTGGTGTTGCTTCAGTTTCAACAAGATTCTCAGATTCTGATGTCAGAAGAAACATCCGGTTAGTTCGTCCTTTTAACGAAAAGGATGTTGACAAATATTTTGTCCTGTTTGAGCAGGTGGCCTGTACGTTGAAGTGGCCAAAAAATGTGTGGACATTGTTGTTGCAGTGCATCTTAAGTGGTAAAGCGCAGGAGGTTTATTCAACGCTTCCGGCTGAAGACAGTGTTTAAACGCGCGAGCTGGTGCCTGAAGCATACCGTCAAAGGTTTCACAGGTCGAAGAAAAACAGGCATCAGAGTTAAGTTGAATTTATGCGGGAGAAGGACGGACTCTTTGATCACTGGTGTACATCCAGTGAAGTGGAGGATTTTGCGCAGCTTAAGCAGTTAATGTTGTTGGAGGATTTTAAGAACTGCCTTCCAGAAAGAGTGTCAACATACTTGAATGAACAAAAAGTTAGTGATGTTTTTAAAGCTGCTGTGCTGGTGGATGAATATGTCCTCACTCATAAGACTGTTTTTGGGGATCGTCCTTTCAGTAATATGTCTTATGAGGACTTAAATGGCAGTGGGCAGTATAGTGCTAGAGGCCTGTATGGCATGCCTGAAAGAGGCAGGAGTTTCGGAAAACCAGAGCTTGAAATTAAGGCAGCTAGATAAGATGTGAAGGGGATGGACAGTGTAATGCGCTTCTATTATAAGAAAAAGGGATATATAGTGACAGGTTGTCCTGTGTTGAAGAAGCAAAATGCCAAGGCTGTAGCATTAGTAAACATGCTTGAGAAGAATCTGGAGGAGCCTGTGGTGTTGGAGGCCACCATTTGTTATGGATGGTGTTATCTCATTGCCAGGTAACAATCTCAAGGGTCCCATTAAGATTCTGTGGGACTCGGCTGCCTCACAGTGTTTTATCCCTTTTATCCATTTGGTAATCAGTCTGCTATGGGATCCAATATCCCAGTTTTGGGCTTTGGTATGGAGGAAATTGGTGTGCCTCTGCATATAGTCTGTGTGGAATTTGACCTTGTGTCAGGCCAAGTGGCTGTTGACTCAGCTTGTGATCCCATGTCCATATCGAACAGAAATTTTGAGCCTGGCGCATGATAATCCTCTTGCTGGGCCCTGGGTATTAAGAAAACATACCACCGTATTTTGAGCCACTACTTTTGGCTTGGGTTAAAGAGAGATGTCACAGGTTATTGTAAATCCTGTCATATCTGGTAGCAGGAAAGCTGAATCATACCATTCCTCCTGCGCCGACTGTCAGTCTTGTTATAAGGAGAGCCTCGGGGGAGTTGTCCTGTGCTGAAGAGAGTGACGGAGCACTGTCTGTAGCCTTGACATATAGAAAGTTGTCAAACTCTGAAATCTTGTGAAGTTTTCCATCTTGCCTGTCTCATCTTTCCGACTCACAGCATTCAGATTTGGTTGAGTTAATTGAATCACACGAAGCATTGTTTGCGGATGTTCCCTCTCAGACGCACATGTTGGCACACAACATTGATGTGGATGACACATGACCTATTAAACAGCATCCCTATCGTGTTAACCCATACAAATGTAATCATCTTAAGCAGCAGGTTGAGTACATGCTGCAGCATGAGATTGCTGAACCCAGCTGTAGTATGTGGAGCTCTCCCTGTTTTCTTGTGGATAAATCTGATGGTGGAGATTGCTTTTGTATGGACTTTAGAAAAGTGAACAGCATGACAAAACCCGACTGTTATCCTCTCCCATGGATGGAGGATTTGCTGGATTTGCTGCTTGCTTTGACAGAATGGGCGAAAGACATTTCTGCATTCGTCAGTCCCGATGACTTTCTTCAATACAAGGTCATGGCCTTTGGTATGTGTAATACACCAGCCACCTTTCAGCATTTGATGAATGTGGTACTATCAGGTTTGGCATTTTGTGAAGCATATCTTGATGATCTGGTTGTGTGTTCTGAGTCTTGGGTTCAACGTGTGGGGCATTTGCATACAGTGTTTTGTCGTCTGGAGGAGGCAAGTTTGAAAGTAAACTTGTCTAAATGTGAGTTTGGGCAAGCAACCATGACTTACTTTGGGAAGGTGGTTGGGGGAGGTCAAGTTCATCCTGTTCAGGCAAAGGTGGAAAGTATTGTGGCTTTTCCTGTTCAACCAGCTGAACTCAGCTTCGTCGTTACTTGGCCATAGTGGGTTACCACAGGGGTTCCTGTAAGAATTCACTGCTGTAGCCATGCCTCTAACTGACCTACTGAGTCCAAACGTGAGCTTTAAGTGGACTGATGCCTGCCAGCTGGCATTCAAACAGACAAAAAGTCAGCCGTTTAAGTTGGCGGTGTTGTGGGTGCGGTCCTCCGACAGGAGAGCTTTGATGGGATAGAACATCCTATCTCTTACTTTTTCAAGAAACTCTTTTTTCAGGATACACTGTTCAGTAACTTAGGGTGGGGGTGTTACATTCTCCCCCTGTGCTGGCAATGTGAAAATGACATGTTTCTATGTTTTCCTTGATGATCCAGTAGTCCTATTTTTGTGTATTTGGTTTTGGTTAAATTAGACTTGGGTTCTTTTCATTCAGGGTAGAGGGAAGGCACCAGGTCCACAGACCCTTTGTGGGTTGGCTTTTGTTTATTTTGGCCGGTCCATCAGTTTTTAGTTTCTTTTTTTTGTGTTTCTGATAATGGTTGTTTGTTTTCTTTGGGAAAATAAATAATCTTCTTTTCAACTGCAACAGTCTGGCTCTGTTAGTTATGTTGGCGACTTCACTTTTGGAAACCTTGTGAGGAGGATTGGGGACAGTGCCTGTTGACTGGCAGACCAGGGCAGTGGTTCCCATTTTCAAAAAAGGGGACTGACGGGTGTGCTTGAATTATCACCATATCACACTGCTTACCCTCCTGGCCTGTGCCAGTGTGCTGGAAAAGAGGCTCTGACTGATTGCAGAACCTCAGATTCTGGAGGAGCAATGAGGATTCTGTCCTGGCCATAGAACAGTGGACCAACTCTTTACTGTGGCAAGGAGTTTGCCCATTCAATTTACATGTGCTTTGTGGACTTGGAGAAGACTTATGACTGGGTCCCCTTGTGGGGGGAACTGTGTGAATATAGGGTCCTGGGGTCATTGCTACAAGCCATCTGGTCGCTGTATAACCGGAGTGAGAGTTGTTTCTATGTTCTTGGTAGAAAGTCAAACATGTTCCTGGTGGATGTTGGCCTCTGCCAAAGTTGTCCTTTGTCACCGAGCCAGTTTATGATTTTCATCAACAAGGTTCAAGTCATAGCAATGATGGTTGGGTGATTAATGGCCTCAGGGGTCAACTTCCTTGCAGTTGTGACAATTGTCCCAAATCAAATGGAAAAGTACTACAGTTACCACACAGATTCATGTATTGTGTGTGCACAAATCCTTGTGTTCTTGTCTGACATGCTGCTGCCCCATCAGACCACAGTGTAAAAGAGGACACTTACCACCACTGACTGATAAAACATGTGCAGCCGTTCACTGCAGATGTCGGTAATTATTGTCAAAAATGAACTCTTTTTGCTTTTGAATGTTGCTTTCCTCTACGTTAGTTTATCCAACTAATGTCTAAATATCTACTAATAACTAAATAAACATGCTGTCCTTTCTGGTATCCCAGCTCTTAAAAAGCTCTTATTATTACTATTATTGTGGGTGTGCTGTCATTCTGGAATGCTGTGCACAAACAATTGATGCATGGCAGTAAAATAACATATTTTTCTGCTCATGAAGTGAGGTTCAGATTGTGTGTATTGGAAGTGGCAGTTACAGTGTACAGTGTTCATTATGAGAACGACATTGAACAAATTTTATCACATGCCCAAACCAATGATTATGGTCATGTTAATGCAGTTGTCATAAAGACATTTAAAAATCACCAAGAGGCACTTGGATTACTTTGTCTTGCTATGATCTTGATGGCAAAAGAACATACACTTACAGCACTTGCAGTTTGTCATCAAGAATGCAAACAGAAGTTTATAAAATCAAAACACTTCATTAACATGCAAGATAGGCACATCGAACTAATCAGATCATCTACCCCATATTACCTGTGGAGTAAGTATGAAGAGTTTCTACCATGTATTGTTCTTCATTTATCATGTTCACAAGAAAAAACAGCTCGTTAATTACCAAAGATGTTTTATGTTTGTCAGCACAGCAAAATCTAATCTACTGCATAAGGAGTGTGAAGGTTCTACTGTGAATTGTTCTTGAGGTATCATGTTAACAAAAAATGTGTCTACAGAGTCATACAAAGTCACACAAACTTGAAAGCAGAATTTAGACACATCAACAATAACGAAACTAAAAGCAGGTAATTGTGACGAGATAATAACTAATGGTGTAAGGGTGATAAATTTATGATTTGAAAAAAGTTACTGTAACCTAAGAGGAGGTCCAGATGCCCTAGACCATGAAAGAAAAGTCTCAGTCAGCCTGGTCTTTACCTGCATTAAGGTCTCACTGCTCATAGGGATTCTCTTGAAAAGTTGTCAATACAATTGAAAACAAACAGAATAAAGAGCTTGACACAGGTGTAATGTGATCTCATATTTTAGTGGTTGTTATTGTAGTCATAATTATTACAGATGAAAATATCAGTCTTGACAACATAAGTTCTTTTTATCTTGACAAAACAAACGCTTTAGGTGTTTGGAGATTTCTTTCATTTTAAGTCCATATATGATTGGATTAAAAAGAGGATAGTACAAAACTACTTGTAAGGTCATTATTAGACGTACAGTTTTTGGAAAATCAGATTCCAGTCTAACTATAATGACATCATATGCAATCAAAAAGAAATAGTTAATCAAAACCAGCAGGTGAGGAAGACAAGTCTCCGCAGCTTTTTTCTTGACTTCTCCACAACTCTGATAACATATCATGAGTATTCTGGCGTATGTAAAAACTATGAAGAGCACAGGCAAACCAGCAAGATTTAAAAAAACGACTACACCATATATAGATATTGCTCTTGAACTGACACAAAAAAGAGAATAAATTGAATTATTACAATAAATTACTTTCAAAGTAAAGTCACAGAGCTTTTGATTAGCGCTGATTGTTGCTAATCCCACAAGCTGACAAGCAGGGAAAAGCCAAGCTAAAGCCAGAAAAACTATGATGGTTGTTTTTCTCATGATAGTTGAATATTGCAGAGGTTTACATATAGACACATATCTGTCACAGGCCATGGCTGACAACATTAAGAATTCGGAACTTCCTAAAGCATAACACATAAAATACTGAAGAACACAGGCTTTATAAGATATGATCTGTTTTTCAGATAAAAAGTCAATCAAAAGCTTTGGGTAGATATTAGTGCTGAGAAGAACAGTGTTGATTAACAAAGCTGCAATGAAAATGTACATAGGCTCATGGAGGTTTTGGTGAATCCATATCAGATACACAATAGTAGAATTACTGCAGATTATCAGAATATATGCTATAAAAAAGGTGATAAAATAAAGGTATTTGTATTTGGGAACTTCTACATGCCCACCAAGGGTTATATATGTTACATTTAATTCTTCATCCATTAAAAAATAAAATATGAAATACTGATATTTGAAATACGCAGATATTATAACAAGAATATATGAATGAAGAGTTGGGGGAAAAAAGTCTCACTTTAAAGATTTCAATAACATGTTTCCTGTTCTCTTGTTCACAATAATCTGACCTTGAAGTTCACATAGTATATGCTCATCTCTAAACCTCAGAAACTCAGAAACTGTTGGAGCCTGTGAAATGGTTTTATAAGACAGTTTCACCCTCCGTGGATCTCATTAAACTTTGCACTAAGAGTGACTGACATGCAAACAACTTGATGAAATTCTCGAGGCCTGAACCTACAGGGGCTGTTTTATCTGTATTACACAGCTTGTAACCTGATATATTTTTCAGTGCCCCATTAAATGACATTATCTGGTTAATTTCTATGGAAACTAGCAAGATAAATAAATAAAAAATGATTAATTCTTACTAAAGCTTAGCTTCTTACTCATACTGTATTGCTTGGTACTATTTCACATGGGATAAGAGCAAAGATTGTTTCTTGAGAACAATGGATCACTCAGTAAAAGGCCTTTAACGCTGCCTAAAGCAGAACACATCTACTACTTACTGTTTCATTTAAGATAGAAGGAATGTTTGTTTCCAATCTTGTTCCAGTTTCTCACGCAGTGTTACTGTGGAAATGCTATTGTCAAAGTTGACCTTGTTGTTTTCACCCACTACCACAAAGACCCAGGGCTCAGTTCCCAGTGTTGTTACCGCTGGTGTTTCCAGCTGTGTTTCAATTCAGGGGTCGGAGCCTACAAAGATGTGGCCCTTCGTAGCCGTTGTAGACTGCGAAGGCCAAACTGAAATGATACAGTCTGGCTGACAGAGGATTTTTGCTTTGCATTACCAGCTGTGCCTGCCCTGTGCCCTCTCATCTAGCAACCTTGACAACACGTAACTTTTTTCCCAAAAACTTGAGGTTTTAAGGCCTTTGGATGTAACAGTTGCTGAAAACCAAATACTTAAAAGCATAATCTGCCAGCACTCTGTTGGTGTTGTTTGCTGCCATATTATTTTCATTACAGGTGCACAATGAATCTTGGGATAAATTGGGTTGAAGGCAGTGGTGTAGTGTACTTTGTTTCAGGGGATATACTATGGATTGGCCTGTGGTGATAAAATAAAATAAGCCTCATACCAATTTACACCTAATTTTTGGGTTGAGTTCCTGTGTACAACCAGCAGGAAGTCAAACGTGTTCCTGGTGGATGTTGGCCTCTGTCAAAGTTGTCCCTTGTCACCAATCCAGTTTGATGTTCATGGACAGTTTTCAAGTCATAGCAATGATGGCTTGGTGATTAATGTTGTGACAATTGTCCACAATCAAATGGAAAAGTACTACAGTTACCACACAGATTCATGTATTGTGTGTGCACAAATCCTTGTGTTCTTGTCTGACATGCTGCTGCCCCAGCAGACCACAGAGGACACTTGCCACCACTGACTGATAAAACATGTGCAGCATTTCACTGCAGAGGTTGACAATTATTGTCAAAAATTAACGTTTTTGCTGAAGCTTAGAGTCTCACAGAAAATCCCTCAACAAAGATGAGCTCTTTTGAATGTTGCTTTCCCCTACATTAGTGTATCCAACTAATGTCTGTTCTTCATTTATCATGTTCACAAGAAAAAACAGTTTTCTATTAAAGGAAACCAATGAGCCATTTAGCTTGTTGATTACCAAAGATATTTTATTTTGACATTTTGTCAGCACAGCAAAATCTAACCAGATAATCTACTGCATAAGGAGTGTGAAGGTTCTACTGTGAATTGTTCTTGAGGTATCATGTTAACAAAAAATGTGTCTACAGAGTCATACAAAGTCACACAAACTTGAAAACAGAATTTAGACACAACAACAATAATGAAACTAAAAGCAGGTAATAGTTGGTGGTGTTAGGGTTATAAATTTATGATTTGAAAAAGGTTACTGTAACCTAAGAGGAGGTCCAAATGCCCTAGACCATGAAAGAAAAGCCTCAGTCAGCCTGGTCTTTACCTGCATTAAGGTCTCACTGCTCATCGGGATTCTCTTGAAAAGTTGTGAATACAATTGAAAACAAACAGAATAAAGAGCTTGACACAGGTGTAATGTGATCTCATATTTTAGTGGTTGTTATTGTAGTCATAATTATTACAGATGAAAATATCAGTCTTGACAACATAGGTTCTTTTTATCTTGACAAAACAAACGCTTTAGGTGTTTGGAGATTTCTTTCATTTTAAGTCCATATACGATTGGATTAAAAAGAGGATTATACAAAACTAATTGTAAGGTCATTATTAGACGTACAGTTTTTGGAAAATCAGATTCCAGTCTAACTGAAATGACATCATATGCAATCAAAAAGAAATAGTTGATCAAAACCAGCAGGTGAGGAAGACAAGTCTGTGCAGCTTTTTTCTTGACTTCTCCACAACTCTGATAACATATCATGAGTATTCTGGTGTATGTAAAAACTATGAAGAGCACAGGTAAACCACCAAGATTCACAAAAATGACCACACCATATATAGATATTGCTCTTGAACTGACACAAAAAAGAGAATAAATTGAATTATTACAATAAATTACTTTCAAAGTAAAGTCACAGAGCTTTTGATTAGCGCTGATTGTTGCTAATCCCACAAGCTGACAAGCAGGGAAAAGCCAAGCTAAAGCCAGAAAAACTATGATGGTTGTTTTTCTCATGATAGTTGGATATTGCAGAGGTTTACATATAGACACATACCTGTCATAGGCCATGACTGCCAACAGTAAGAATTCGGAACCGATTAAAGTATAGAACATAAAATACTGAAGAACACAGGCTTTATAAGATATGATCTGTTTTTCAGATAAAAAGTCAATCAAAAGCTTTGGGTAGATATTAGTGCTGAGAAGAACAGTGTTGATTAACAAAGCTGCAATGAAAATGTACATAGGTTCATGGAGGTTTTGGTGAATCCCTATCAGATACACAATAGTAGAATTACTGCAGATTATCAGAATATATGCTATAAAAACAATCATAAAATAAAGGTATCTGTATTTGGGAACTTCTACATGCCCACCAAGGGTTATATATGTTACATTTAATTCTTCATCCATTGAAAAGGTCAAATATGAAATATTGATATTAGAAATAGGCAGATACTATAACAGGGATATACAAATGAAAAATTGGAGAAAAAAAGTCTCACTTTGAAGATTTCAATAACATGTGTCCTGTTCTTTTGTTCACAATAATCTGACCTTGAAGTTCACATAGTATATGCTCATCTCTAAACCTCAGAAACAAAAAAATGTTGGAGCCTGTGAAATGGTTTTATCAGATAGTTTCACCCTCCATGGATCTCATTAAATGTTCCACTAAGACTGACTAACATGCAAACAACTTTATGAAATTCTCGAGGCCTGAACCTACAGGGGCTGTTTGATCTGTATTACACAGCTTGTAACCTGCTATATTTTTCAGTGCCCCATTAAATGACATTATGTTGCAAGATAAATAAAAATGGATCCATTCTTTCTATAATCTAGCTTTTTACTCATACCATTTCATTTAGGATAAGAGCAAAGATTATTTCTTGAGACAGATGTAAAAGGCCTTTAAGGCTGCCTGAAGGAGAATACATCCCACATGGCAACTATCTACTGTTTTATTTGAGATAGAAGGAATGTTTGTTCCCTGGGACAGATGTTCCAATTTCTCATGCATTGTTATTGTGGAAATGAGCTGTACATGTGTCATTTAATGTGCAGACTTCACTAGAAATCTAGAAAAGGAACTCTAACTTTCTCCTGTGAAGCAGTTGTAGAAGGCATGCCCTACCCAAGTGTCCACTAGTTTTTATCATCTAGAGAAGAAAAACAAAATCTTGAATCATAAACTGCGGTTGAAGTTGACCTTGTCTGGTGTGCAGTTTGTAATAATGTTTGTGATGAACACACCTGCTTGTGATCATGAGTGGGAAGCTGGTGAGGGATCTCATCCTATATCAGACTATGACCCTGACTAATAAAGTTAATTACAATGATTCACAACATATACTTATTTAAAATAATCTAACAATAGATGGACCACAGCACCACAGTGGTCCTTTTAATGATGTCAGAGACTGTCACACTGTCACACATACTCACACATCAGTTTTTGATATAATTTCAAAATGGCTTTTCAAACTTATTACATTGAATGACATCTAATGAACCACGCATTTAGGACAAAAGTCCCCCATTTATTTCAATAGTTAAGATAACAGCCAAAACTCATTGGAACATGCCAAGAAAAGCAATATATACTTTTATTTGGTATTGTTCATGTTTATGTAACAGTAAAATCGAAGTGTGGACCATTACACTGAATGACGCTGTTGCAGTCTGGAACATGATTTTACCCATACTCTGACATTTTACTTTCCCAAAAGTTATTTGAAACATAAAAGTTACTGTTTTTATTTGTTTTATTTGATATGTTATTCATGTTTATTTGATGCAGACATAAAACTGGGCACATCTCATCTTTGGCCTGGAAACGGTTTACGCATGTACAGATGCAGAAGGTCATTGGGGAAACTGTCTGGATGGGCTTGTGTAATTAGTCATAATCCATCCTGTCCTAAATCTTCCACTGAGAGTGAGTTTAACCAGTGGGCTCTGGCCTGCAGCGGCCCCTGAAAGGTGTTGAGCTGCTGGGTCCAGGGAGTGGGAGTGCTGTGCTGGTTGATGACTGGTCACGTGGTGTTGGTTTTTGTTTTCTGGTACCCTAGCCTTCACAGACCTCTTATTATGACTATTATTATGGATGTCATGTCAATCTTGAATGTTGCACACAGTCAAGAGTTCATTTTGAGAAGTTCATTCAAAAAATGTTATTACTACACACTATGATATCTTTAGCATTTAAAAAGTTTGCTTTATGCCCGTATTGATGTTGGTCATAGAGTGAACAAGTTAATAAAACCATAGTATACTTTGTGATAAATGTATGATTTGAGAAATAGTTCAGTCACCTTAGTGGATGTCTTCTGGCAGATTGTTCCAGAAGCCCTGGGTCCTGGCATAAAGGTCTCAGTCACTCTGGCCTTTCGACTCAATTGTTGGATTCAACAAAGGGATACACCACAATTCAGTAACAATACAGCTGCCAGGCGATGCAGTGCTTTGAAAATTTTCTATCTGATTCTAAAATCAAAACTGATAGAAACAGGCCAATGTAAAGAGGCTGAAACAGGTGTATTGTGGTCTCATCTCTGCAGATGTAGAAAGTCATTGGGGAAACTGTCTGACTGGGCTTGTGAAATTACTCATAATCCATCAGGGAAAAGCCAAGCTAAAGCCAGAAAGACTTCAATAGTTGTTTTTCTCATTGTAGTTGGGTATTGCAGAGGTTTACATATAGAATTACTGCAGATTATTAGAATATATGCTATAAAAAAGGTAATAAAACTAAGTTATCTGAATTTGTGAACTTCTACATCCCTACCAAGAGTTATATATTTTACATTTAATTCTTCATCCATTACAAAAGTTCAACATGAAATACTGATTTTGAAATAGGGATATTATAATAAC
This sequence comes from Trachinotus anak, assembly GCF_046630095.1. Taxonomy (NCBI): domain Eukaryota; kingdom Metazoa; phylum Chordata; class Actinopteri; order Carangiformes; family Carangidae; genus Trachinotus; species Trachinotus anak. The sequence goes on from NW_027273890.1 coordinate 1,611,336, forward strand.
AGGATGAAAATTGAAAAAAAGGTCTCACTTTCAAGAACATGTCTCTTTCTCGCTCTAATCACAGTAATCGAACATTCACATAGTATATGCTAATATCTAAACCTCAGAAACTCAGAAACTGTTGACAGGCAGATAATATAACATACACACCTAAATCACAAATAAGTAAAGAGGTTTCAGTTTGAAGATAGAGTTATGTCTGTATTTGAATGGCTCATACATTCCCAGTTATCTCAATTCAAAATGCACTTTGTATGTGTTCATCTCAGTAGCTCAAAAAGAGCACAGATTGAGTTTGTGAAATGGTTTTATCAGAAAGCTTCACCCTCCCTGGATCTCATTAAACATTTCACAAAGAGTAATCAACATGTAAACAACTTTATCAAACTCTGGAGGCCTGAATCCGCATGCGCTATGAAGCAGCCCAGGCAGGCAGTGAGTGTTTGCAAAGAGGAAGATGATGGTGATGGCGGTGAATCGGTTTTCATATACAATTATGTGTCATTAGCATAGCAGTGGAATGAGATTCCATAGCAACTGATGACATGACCAAAAGGGAGCATATATATTGTGAAGAGGATGGGACCAAGGACTGACCCCTGGGGGATCCTGCAGGTGACAGCGTGTGTCTGGGATCTTACACTTCTAATGGAAATGCACTCTGCTCTGTCAGTGAGGTAAGATTGAAAAAATTAAGGGCCGTGTCAGTGAGTCCAATGGTATGATGTAGCCGGTTGAGTATACCATGGTCAACAGTGACAATGCAGCAGACGGATCTAGGAGGATGAGGAGGGAAGGTGAGCCAGTGTCAGCTGCCACCAGCAGGGCGTTTGTGACTCTAACCAGAGATGACTCTAAACCAGACTGAAATTTTTCAAAGAGATGGTTGTGCATGAGGTGATCCTGAAGGTGGGCAGCAACTGTTTTCCAGTACTTTAGAAAGAAATGGAAGATTGGAAATGGGCCTGTAATTGGCAAAAACTTCTGGATCAAGGGTGGGTTTCTTGAGAAGAGGTCTGATTATGGCGGTTTTCAGAACAGATGGGACATAGCCAGCCTGGAGGGAGAGGTTTAATACAGTGGTGATCAAAGGACTTATTTCAAGAATATTTGCTTTTAATAGAGCTGTAGGAAAGGGGTCCAGTGCACAGGTAAAGGGGGGGGGGGGGGGGGGGGGGTCATTATCCTGACAATATCCTCAACTTCTTGCTGTGAAACTTCTGGGAAACAGTTTAGGGGCTAGGAGACCTCTAGCTGTAAATAAGTAGTCAGGCCGGGTAGAGTGGGAGAACCTGAAAGAACAGAATGGATTGAGTCAATTTTGTTTTGAAAAAAGCCATAGCATTATTACAGTGGTCTTCTGTAATTTTTGTAGGTGAGGGAGTTTGTGGTTTGAGAAAATGATCGATAGTGGAAAATAACTGCTTGGAATTTCCATGATTATTGTTGATGATGTTTGAGTAATATTGTGGCCCTGCCTCTCTAAGAGACTTTGAGTAGACCTTCTGGTGTTCCTGATAGCTAGCTAGCTAACAGTAAGACCTTCATTTTCCGTAGCTCATTAGTGAACCAGGGTGCTGACCGGGAGAAAGTGACTGTTCTGGTTTTAACAGGGGCATGGAAATCCAAAATGCTGCTCAAAGTTTTACTGTAAAAGTCCACTGCATCAGTAGCTGATGAGAAGTCGGTACAAGGAGATGCTGGAGGATGACTGTCATGGTTTCCTGGTTAATGTTTTTCAGTTTTCTAAAGCAGATTTGACGTTTGGGATTAATGAGAGTAGCCGTTCCATGGACACGGCCTTGTGATCAGACACACCCAGATTGTACACAGTTAGATTGTTAAGAGGGGCAGAGTCAGTGATGACTAGGTCAAGAATATGCCCCCTAGTGCGTGTGGGGACATCGACTAGTTGTCTGAGATCAAAGCAGTCTAATAGGTGGAGAAATACAGGAGGGGGTATTAACATGGATGTTCATATCTCCAAGTAGTATAATATTGGCAGAAGTTGCACAAATTGAGAGAAGGTTGTACATCTCAAAGATGAAGGATGGGTTAGGTTTGGGTGGCTGGTAGCTGAGAAGAATCATCATAGGAAAAGGGGGTTTACGTTTAAATGCCAGGCATTCAAAAGAAGATAGCTCAGGCAGAGGCAGAGGAGACAAATCCAGTTATTGTGGTAGATAACAGCCAAACCACCACCATGACCTGTGCTGTGGGTTTTCTGGAAGTAGCAATAGCCAGGAGGACAGGTCTCATTTAGGACAAAAAAAACATATGGTTTCTGTACGGCACATCAAGTCCAAACACTTACCTAGAATATGTTCATGTATGAGGCAGGATTTGTTTGCGAGAGATTGTGCATTAAACAATTCAATTTTGATATTTGATGAGACAGTGAGTCTCTGTATTGGCTGCAGTAGGCTGAAATCCACCCTACGTTTACTATCACACTCCGTGTGTTTCACTAAAACAGGTCTTTCCATGATTGTAACAGGAATGTAAGTGAAGGAGAAATTACAATGAGTGGTACCATTTTGTAAAGAGGAGCTTAACTTTGACCGAGAAACAACACTACTACACCTAGAAATGCCAGTAGAGGGAAAACTCTGAAGAGGAAGAAGGAAGAACTGGATGAATCTGTGTGTGGCTAGAGGAGGGGGTGTGGGATGTAAACAGTCACGCATGTGAAGCAGTCTAAACAACATGTTGTTTATTAGCCACTAGCATGCAGCCACCTAGCCGGTTAGGATGGACACCATCCATACTGAAAAAGAATGATTCCAGAACAAGTTAAAATTATCTATAAAAACAAACTGATGAGCTCTGCAGGTGGACTGAAGCCAGGTATTGAGACTGAGGACTTTGCAATGAGGGCGGCCGGAGCAGGCGGTGACCTGAATCCCAAGGGGAGGATCAGGCAGTAGGCACCATCGGAGCATCTGAGCACAGCCTCCTTCAGAACCTTGGACGCGCAGCAGAGGTCATAACATGGGATGACAGTTGGTGATCCAAGCCCACAGCGGATCGAGCCATTACATCTCCAACAAGCAGAGCTGCAGAAACAGCGTCGCTGGCTTGTTGCGGAGCAACAGAACCTGGAGGAGCATGCCGCAGCGCTGGTGTAAACAGCAGCATGGAGCAGCGGCACGTCCTCGAGGGAGAGCAATGCATAGGCGGTATTAGGAGAGGACTGGGGCTTCTTGGTCAGGGGAGGGAAATCAAACTTTTGAAGGGGAGCAAATTTGTTTTCCAATGGGATATCGTGTTGTGGAGCTTGAGGGGAGCGCCTTCCTCTCCTGCTGTGAGCAATGGCCACGGACCAGGGTTCAGGCTCAGATGGACTGGAGAAGCCCAGGGCTTTGGGTTTAGCTCCTTGCCGTATCCACGAGTCATCAGAGACTGCGGGAGTGGAGGGAGGCCTCTGCCTCAGGAGGGGAAGAGGCCACAGCCACCTCCAAGGCAGCTGCAGGATCGGAGGCACCAGAGGTACTGGAGACAGCAGTATGTGCTTGAGCACCGATGGAGTCCGGTTGAGCTGGGCCAAAGATGATGGTGTCCATCAGCATCACAGCCTGGTGGATCGGGTACATGGAGGAGATTCAACCTTCCAGCTTGGCGGTTTTCTTGGTGAGGCGGGTGCAGCCAACACAGGATGGAGAGGTGAGTGGAGGCATAATTGAGAACTATTGTTGTTTATATGGCAGGAACCTTTTAACCTTTTAGTTTAATGTTCTCAGATCATCTGCCAGTCGTCAGCAATGAAAGCCTGTGTGCACACAAGTACCTGGGTTTCCAGGTAACACCAGGTACTGGCTCAGGACCCGGACCCTCTGTCTCAGACAGATTGGGACTGCTAGGTATTTTCACAAATTCAGCTTGTAAAAACAGCAGCAACAGCAGAAACAGTGGCGTGCACACAATTTCTTTGTTGAAGTCCATTCTTCTTTTAGGGTCTGATGCCAATTTGATGTTATTGGAAACGAGCTCCAACCAACCAGACTGCTTTGGCTTATAGCCTGTCCTCTCTGTATCAGAGAAATACAGCATTCACTTTCTCTGGGTCCTCTTATTCTCCTGCCTCCTATCTGGTCTGTCTGCTTTCCTTCTCCCTTTCTCTGCTTACTTCAGTGCCAGCTGCTAGGATACCAAGTCTGCCAGCTGAATCCCAAGAATAGGAGCAACAGTAGAGTTAGTGTGGAACAGCTAACTCTGCAAGAAGAACAAAGAAGCGACCAGCGACCTCCTCTGCAACACCAAAACCACACAACCAAACAGGAATTCACTCCACCAGGAAGTCACACAAACTCTCTGGACTTTGTGAAAACAACATTGGAAATTACTTTTTCTCTTTTAGTTCCAAGGACTGGGTGAAGTTGACTGGGCATAACCTTAACTAGCACAGCGTAGCACAACATGGCTAAGAACATGATTGTTGACTTTGTTGATGTACATGTGCTGACCTGGTTAATGTATCTGAGCTTTGTTGACATTATATCTGTTTATGTTACTGGTTAGCCACACTGTCAACTGATACTTGTATGTTCACACATACCTGGAGAACTTACAGTATTAGAACTTGCATGCAACAAACCCTGTTCTTAACCTGGCACCATTTTTGACTACTTGAAATGCCAACCTCTTCTCAGTAGAACTTACATCCTTCAACTTTACTTACTCTTAATGTGGTAACTTTGGTTGTCATTATTAAGTTAACTATCAAAGTTCCAAATCAACAATTTCGCCGTTAAGGCTGGTGACCCTGAGGATAACTCAAATTAATTTGGAGTTATTTAATATTAATATTTTAAATATTAATATTTAATTCATTTTTGATAGCCAATGATTGATAACTACTGATGCACAACATAAATGGAGCCCCGTGTGAGGCTGTGTCCTGTTGGTAATTATTCTTAATTATGCAATTTTAATTTCAGAACAATTTGGCCAAAACTGCAAAAGGATAGAAAGAAAGAAAATTATAGTCTGCCACAGGAGTAAACGTCCAACTGTACAAGTACATTGTGGTGAGAATCAAATTTAGCTAAAGCAATTTTGAGACATCCTCCAGTTAAAGTTAAGAGCTTGCTATTACTGCTAATCATTCCAGTTGAGCCTATCTTGTAGGAAGTGAAAGATCCTCAGCTTAACATTTGAATAACATGTATTCAATGCAACCTAGTCAAGCTGTCACAGCTATGACAGTGCATCCGGAAAGTTTTTCCAATATGTATGTTATGTTTTATGTTTTATGTTATGTTACAGCCTTATTCCAAAATGGATTAAATTCATTTTTTACCACAAAATTCTACGCACAATACCCCATAATGACAAAGTGAAATACGTTTGCTTGAAATCTTTGCAAATATATTAAAAATAAAAAAACTAAATAAATCACATGTACATAAGTATTAACAGCTTTTGCCATGACACTCAAAATTGAGCTCAGGTGCATCCTGTTTCCACTGATCATCCTACAGATGTTTCTACAACTTGATTGGAGTCCACCTGTGGTAAATTCAGTTGATTGGACATGATTTGGAAAGGCACACACCTGTCTATATAAGGTCCCATAGTTGACAGTGCATGTCATAGCACAAACCAAGCCACGAAGTCCAAGGAATTGTCTGTAGACCTCCGAGATTGTAAAGGATAGTATCGAGGCACAGATCAAGGGAAAAATTCTGCAGCATTGAAGATCCCAATGAGCACAGTGACCTCCATCATCCGTAAATGGAAGAAGTTTGGAACCACCAGGACTCTTCCTAGCGCTGGCTGCCCAGCCATTCTGAGCGATTGGGGCAGAAGGGCCTTAGTCAGGGAGGTGACCAAGAACCCAATGGTCACTCTGACAGTGCTCCAGCGTTGCTCTGTGGAGAGAGGAGAACCTTCCAGAAGGACAACCATTTCTGCAGCACTCCACCAATCAGGCCTGTATGGTAGAGTGGCTCCTCAGTAAAAGGCACATGACAGCCGCCTGGAATTTGTCAAAAGGCACCTGAAGGACTCTCAGACCATGAGAAACAAGATTGTCTGGTCTGATGAAACAAAGATTGAACTCTTCGGCCTGAATGCCAAGCGTCATGTCTGGAGGAAACCAGGCACCGCTCATCACCTGGCCAATACCATCCCTACAGTGAAGCATGGTGGTGGCAGCATCATGCTGTGGGGATGTTTTTCAGCAGCAGGAACTGGGAGATGAGTCAGGGTCAAGGGAAAGATGAATGCAGCAATGTATAGAGACATCCTTGATGATAACCTGCTCCAGAGCGCTCTGGACCTCGGACTGGGGCGAAGGTTCATCTTCCAACAGGACAACGACCCTAAGCACACAGCCAAGATAACAAAGGAGTGGCTTCAGGACAACTCTGTGAATCCGATTGAACATTTCTTGAGAGATCTGAAAATGGCTGTGCACTGACGCTCCCCATCCAACCTGATGGAGTTTGAGAGAATCTGCAAAGAAGAATGGGAGAAACTGCCCAAAAATAGGTGTGCCCTGTGCCCTGTCACCTAGCAACCTTGACAACACGTAACGTTTTAAGGCCCTTGGATGTAACACTTGCTGAAACCCTAATACTTAAAAGCATAATCCGCCAGCTTTCTTTTGGTGTTGTTTGCTGCCATATTATTTTCATTACGGGTGCACAATGAATCTTGGGATAGGTTGGGTTGAAGGCAGTGGTGTATTGTACTTTGTTTCAGGGGATATACTATGGATTGGCCTGTGGTGATAAGACAAAATAAGCCTAATGCTAATTTCCACCTAATTTTTGGGTTGAGTTCCTGTGTACAACCAGCAGGAAGTCAAACGTGTTCCTGGTGGATGTTGGCCTCTGTCAAAGTTGTCCCTTGTCACCAATCCAGTTTGATGTTCATGGACAGTTTTTGTCCCAAATCAAATGGAACAGTACTACAGTTACCACACACAGAGGACACTTGCCACCACTGATTGATAAAACATGCGCAGCATTTCACTGCAGAGGTTGACAATTATTGTCAAAAATGAACTTAGAGTCTCACAGAAAATCTCTCAACAAAGATGAGCTCTTTTGAATGTTGCTTTCCCCTACATTAGTTTATCCAACTAATGTCAAAACATCTAATATTAACTAAATAAAGATGTTGTCCTTTCTGGTATCCTAGCTCTGAAAAGCTCTTATTATTACTATTATTGTGGGTGTGCTGTCATTCTGGAATGCTGAGCACAAACAATTGATGCATGGCAGCAAAATAATATATTTTTCTGCTCATGAACTGAGGTTCAGATTGTGTGTATTGGAAGTTGCAGTTGCAGTGTACAGTGTTCATTATGAGAACGACATTGAACAAATTTTATCACATGCCCAAACCAATGATTATGGTCATGTTAATGCAGTTGTCATAAAGACGTTTAAAAATCACCAAGAGACACTTGTATTGCTTTATCTTGATATGATCTTGATGGCAAAAGAACATCCCCTTCAGTATGTCATCGAGAATGCTAACAGAAGTTTATGAAATCAAAACACTTCATTAACATGCAAGCTAGACACATCAAACTATTCAGATCATCTACCCCATATTACCTGTGGAGTAAGTATGAAGAGTTTCTACCATGTATTGTTCTTAATTTATCATGTTCACAAGAAAAAACTGTTTTCTATGAAAGGAAACCAATTAACCATTTAGCTCGTTAATTACCAAAGATGTTTTATTTTGACAAGTTTGTGAGCACAGCAAAATCTAACCAGATAATCTACTGCATAAAGAGTGCAAAGGTTCCACTCTGAAAGCGTCTCCAGAGTCACAGAGTCAAAGTTACACAACATGTTACATAGGGTTGGGCCTTGAAAACAGAATTTAGACACAACAACAATAATGAAACTAAAAGCAGGTAATAGTTGGTGGTGTTAGGGTTATAAATTTATGATTTGAAAAAGGTTACTGTAACCTAAGAGGAGGTCCAGACACCCTAGACCATGAAAGAAAAGTCTCAGTCAGCCTGGCCTTTACCAGCGTTGAGGTCTCATTGCTCATCGGGATTCTCTTGAAAAGTTGTCAGTACAATTTAAAACAAACTCTTTAACAAACAGAATAAAGAGCTTGACACAGGTGTAATGTGATCTCATATTTTAGTGGTTGTTATTGTAGTCATAATTATTACAGATGAAAATATCAGTCTTGACAACATAAGTTCTTTTTATCTTGACATAACAAACGTTTTAGGTGTTTGGAGATTTCTTTCATTTTAAGTCCATATATGATTGGATTAAAAAGAGGATTATACAAAACTAATTGTAAGGTCATTATTAGACGTACAGTTTTTGGAAAATCTATGTCTAGTCTAACTGTAACGACATCATATGCAATCAAGAAAAAATAGTTGATCAAAACCAGCAGGTGAGGAAGACAAGTCTGTGCAGCTTTTTTCTTGACTTCTCCACAACTCTGATAACATATTATTAGTATTCTGATGTATGTAAAAACTATGAAGAGCACAGGCAAACCAACAAGATTCACAAAAATGACCACACCATATATAGATGTCGCTCTTGAACTGACACAAAAAAGTTTATAAATTGAATTATTACAATAAATTACTTTCAAAGTAAAGTCACAGAGCTTTTGATTAGCGCTGATTGTTGCTAATCCCGCAAGCTGACAAGCAGGGAAAAGCCAAGCTAAAGCCAGAAAAACTATGATGGTTGTTTTTCTCATGATAGTTGGATATTGCAGAGGTTTACATATAGACACATACCTGTCATAGGCCATGACTGCCAACAGTAAGAATTCGGAACCGATTAAAGTATAGAACATAAAATACTGAAGAACACAGGCTTTATAAGATATGATCTGTTTTTCAGATAAAAAGTCAATCAAAAGCTTTGGGTAGATATTAGTGCTGAGAAAAACAGAGTTGATTAACAAAGCTGCAATGAAAATGTACATAGGCTCATGGAGGTTTTGGTGAATCCATATCAGATACACAATAGTAGAATTACTGCAGATTATCAGAATATATGCTATAAAAACAATCATAAAATAAAGGTATCTGTATTTGGGAACTTCTACATGCCCACCAAGGGTTATATATGTTACATTTAATTCTTCATCCATTAAAAAGGTCAAATATGAAATATTGATATTAGAAATAGGCAGATACTATAACAGGGATATACAAATGAAAAATTGGAGAAAAAATAAAGTCTCACATTTAAGATTTCAATAACCTGTCCTGTTCTTTTGTTCACAATAATCTGACCTTGAAGTTCACATAGTATATGCTCTAATCTCTAAACCTCAGAAACTCAGAAACTGTTGGAGCCTGTGAAATGGTTTAATCAGACAGTTTCACCCTCCATGGATCTCATTAAATGTTCCACTAAGACTGACTAACATGTAAACAACTTCTCAAACTCTGGAGGCCTGAGTCCACAGGCGCTGTTAGACCTGTATTACGCAGCGTATGACCTGCTATATTTTTCAGTGCCGCATTAAATGACATTATGTTGCAAGATAAATAAAAATGGATCCATTCTTTCTATAATCTAGCTTTTTACTCATGCCATTTCATTTAGGATAAGAGCAAAGACTGTTGCTTGAGACAGATGTAAAAGGCCTTTAAGGCTGCCTGAAGGAGAATACATCCCACATGGCAACTATCTACTGTTTTATTTGAGATAGAAGGAATGTTTGTTCCCTGGGACAGATGTTCCAATTTCTCATGCATTGTTATTGTGGAAATGAGCTGCTTGTGATCATGAGTGGGAAGCTGGTGAGGGATCTCATCCTATATCAGACTATGACCCTGACTAATAAAGTTAATTACAATGATTCACAACATATACTTATTTAAAAAAAATCTAACAAAAGATGGACCGCAGCACCACAGAGGTCTTCAGTGGTCCTTTTAATGATCAGTGACAGTCAGAGACTGTCACACTGTCAGTCTCATCAGTTTTTGATATAATTTCAAAATGGCTTTTCAAACTTATTACATTGAATGACATCTAATGAGCCACGCATTTAGGACAAAAGTCCCCCATTTATTTCAATAGTTAAGATAACAGCCAAAACTCATTGGAACATGCCAAGAAAAGCAATATATACTTTTATTTGGTATTGTTCATGTTTATGTAACAGTAAAATCGAAGTGTGGACCATTACACTGAATGACACTGTTGCAGTCTGGAACATGATTTTACCCATACTCTGACATTTTACTTTCCCAAAAGTTATTTGAAACATAAAAGTTACTGTTTTTATTTGTTTTATTTGATATGTTATTCATGTTTATTTGATGCAGACATAAAACTGGGCACATCTCATCTTTGGCCTGGAAACGGTTTACGCATGTACAGATGCAGAAGGTCATTGGGGAAACTGTCTGGATGGGCTTGTGTAATTAGTCATAATCCATCCTGTCCTAAATCTTCCACTGAGAGTGAGTTTAACCAGTGGGCTCTGGCCTGCAGCGGCCCCTGAAAGGTGTTGAGCTGCTGGGTCCAGGGAGTGGGAGTGCTGTGCTGGTTGATGACTGGTCACGTGGTGTTGGTTTTTGTTTTCTGGTACCCTAGCTTTCACAGACCTCTTATTATGACTATTATTATGGATGTCATGTCAATCTTGAATGTTGCACACAGTCAAGAGTTCATTTTGAGAAGTTCATTCAAAAAATGTTATTACTACACACTATGATATCTTTAGCATTTAAAAAGTTTGCTTTATGCCCGTATTGATGTTGGTCATAGAGTGAACAAGTTAATAAAACCATAGTATACTTTGTGATAAATGTATGATTTGAGAAATAGTTCAGTCACCTTAGTGGATGTCTTCTGGCAGATTGTTCCAGAAGCCCTGGGTCCTGGCATAAAGGTCTCAGTCACTCTGGCCTTTCGACTCAATTGTTGGATTCAACAAAGGGATACACCACAATTCAGTAACAATACAGCTGCCAGGCGATGCAGTGCTTTGAAAGTTTTCTATCTGATTCTAAAATCAAAACTGATAGAAACAGGCCAATGTAAAGAGGCTGAAACAGGTGTATTGTGGTCTCATCTCACAGTTGTAGTTATTAAAACTTTATTAATTCACCCACAGTGATACCAAAATGTAAATCATTAATAGGATTCTGTATTTGTACAGTTAATTTAAAACATAATGAAACATTCAGAATGAAACTTTGAAACCTTGATTCATGGGACAGAAATGTTATAAAGGCAGAAAATTGATCAGTCATCAAACTGTGGAAGCTGATAATGATCTTTACTGCATCTTAGGTAGAAAAAAAATTCTAACTTTAAATTCTTTCCAAGGATCAGATCAGAGAAATCACATGTCTACACTGTTATTACAGGAGAAATTATTGTTATTATCAACCATGACAATGAACATTAGTTCATTTTTAGACACAACAAATGTTTGAGGTGTTTAGATATTTCTTTCATCTTTAGCCCGTAAATGATTGGATTAAAGAGAGGATTATACATAGATATTTGTAAAGTCATTATTAAACGAGCAATCTTTGGAACATCAGATTCCAATCTAGCTATAATGACATCATAAGTGCACAGCAAGGAAAAGTTAATTAAAACCAGCAGGTGGGGCAAACAGGTCTCTGCAGCTTTTTTCCTGACTTCTTTGCAACTTCGATACGTTACAATAAATATTTTAGTGTATGTAAAAACTATGAAGAGCATAGGAAAAAGTGCAACATTTAGCAAAATAAACACACCATATATGGTTATTGCAGTTGAACTTGCACAATGAAGTTTATAAATTGAATTATTACAAAAAATTACTTTCAAAGTAAAGTCACAGAGTTTTTGATTAGCGCTCATTGTTGCTGATGCCACAAGCTGACAAACAGGGAAAAGCCAAGCTAAAGCCAGAAAGACTTCAATCGTTGTTTTTGTCATGATATTTGGATATTGCAGAGGTTTACATATAGACACATACCTGTCATAGGCCATGGCTGACAACAATAAGTATTCTGACCCACCTAAAGCATAGAACATAAAATACTGAAGAACACAGGCTTTGTAAGATATAATCTGTTGTTCAGATAAAAAGTCAATCAAAAGCTTTGGGTAGATATTAGTGCTGAAAAGGACAGAGTTGATTAACAAAGCTGCAATAAAAATGTACATAGGTTCATGGAGGTTTTCATGAATCCATATCAGATACACAATAGTAGAATTACTGCAGATTATTAGAATATATGCTATAAAAATTATCATAAAATAAAGGTATCTGTATTTGTGAACTTCTACATGCCCACCAAGGGTTATATATGTTACATTTAATTCTTCATCCATTAAAAAATAAAATATATGAAATGTTGATTATTGAAATGGGCAGATATTGCTGGAATATACAAAAGAAAAATAAAAGGTCTCACTTTGAAGATTGCATATCATGAAGATAACATGTCTATTGTATTGGTTCTATTGTTCACAATAATCTGACCTTGAAGTTCACCTAGTATATGCTCATCGCTCAACCTCAGAAACTGTTGGAGCCTGTGAAATGGTTTTATCAGACAGTTTCACCCTCCATGGATCTCATTAAACTTTCCACTAAGAGTAAGATGTAAACAACTTTATGAAAATCTGGAGGCCTGAACCTACAGGGGCTGTTAGACCTGCATTACACAGCTTGTAACCTGTTTTTATCCGGTTAATTTCTATGGAAACTAGCAAAATAAATATTTAAAAAATGATTAATTCTTAGTAAAGCTTAGCGTCTTACTCATACTTTGTAGCTTTGTACCATTTCACTTCAAAAGCTCTTATTATTACTATTATTGTGGGTGTGCTGTCATTCTTGAATGCTGAGCCGAAACAATTGATGCATGGCAGCAAAATAATATATTTTTCTGCTCATGAAGTGAGGTTCAGATTGTGTGTATTGGAAGTTGCAGTTGCAGTGTACAGTGTTCATTATGAGAACGACATTGAACAAATTTTATCACATGCCCAAACCAATGATTATGGTCATGTTAATGCAGTTGTCATAAAGACGTTTAAAAATCACCAAGAGACACTTGGATTGCTTTATCTTGATATGATCTTGATGGCAAAAGAACATCCCCTTCAGTATGTCATCGAGAATGCTAACAGAAGTTTATAAAATCAAAACACTTCATTAACATGCACATCAAACTAATAAGATCATCTACCCCATATTACCTGTGGAGTAAGTATGAAGAGTTTCTACCATGTATTGTTCTTAATTTATCATGTTCACAAGTAAAAACTGTTTTCTATTAAAGGAAACCAATTAGCCATTTAGCTCGTTAATTACCAAAGATGTTTTATTTTGACAAGTTTGTGAGCACAGCAAAATCTAACCAGATAATCTACTGCATAAAGAGTGCAAAGGTTCCACTGTGAATGCGTCTCCAGAGTCACAGAGTCAAAGTCACACAACATAGTAAGCATAACATAGTGCTGGGCCTTGAAAACAGAATTTAGACACAACAACAAAAATGAACGAGGTAATAACGAATGGTGTAAGGGTGATAAATCTATGATTTGAAAAAAGATACTGCAACCTAAGAGGAGGTCCAGACAACCTAGACAATGAAAAGAAAAGTCTCAGTCAGCCTGGTCTTTACCTGCATTAAGGTCTCACTGCTCATAGGGTAGTCTTGAAAAGTTGTCAATACAATTGAAAACAAACAGAATAAAGAGCTTGACACAGGTGTAATGTGATCTCATATTTTAGTGGTTGTTATTGTAGTCATAATTATTACAGATGAAAATATCAGTCTTGACAACATAAGTTCTTTTTATCTTGAAAGAAACAAACACTTTAGGTGTTTAGAGATTTCTTTCATTTTAAGTCCATATATGATTGGATTAAAAAGAGGATTATACAAAACTAATTGTAAGGTCATTATTAGACGTACAGTTTTTGGAAAATCAGATTCCAGTCTAACTGTAACGACATCATATGGAATCAAGAAAAAATAGTTGATCAAAACCAGCAAGTGAGGAACACAAGTCTGTGCAGCTTTTTTCTTGATTTCTCCACAACTCTGATAACATATTATTAGTATTCTGGTGTATGAAAAACTATGAAGAGCACAGGTAAACCAGCAAGATTTAAAAAAACAACCACGCCATATATAGATATTGCTCTTGAACTGACACAAAAAGTTTATAAATTGAATTATTTTGACATGTTTGTCAGCACAACAAAATCTAACCAGATAATCTTCTACATAAAAAGTGCAAAGGTTCTACTGTGAATTGTTCTTGAGGTATCATGTTAACAAAGAAATGTGGCTACAGAGTCACAGAGTCAAAGTTACACAACATGTTACATAGTGTTGGGCCTTGAAAACAGAATTTAGACACAACAACAATAATGAAACTAAAAGCAGGTAATAGTTGGTGGTGTTAGGGTTATAAATTCATAATTTGAAAAAAGTTACTGTAACCTAAGAGGAGGTCCAAATGCCCTAGACCATGAAAGAAAAGCCTCAGTCAGCCTGGTCTTTACCTGCGTTGAGGTCTCACTGCTCATAGGGATTCTCTTGAAAAGTTGTGAATACAATTGAAAACAAACAGAATAAAGAGCTTGACACAGGTGTAATGTGATCTCATATTTTAGTGGTTGTTATTGTAGTCATAATTATTACAGATGAAAATATCAGTCTTGACAACATAGGTTCTTTTTATCTTGACATAACAAACGTTTTAGGTGTTTGGAGATTTCTTTCATTTTAAGTCCATATACGATTGGATTAAAAAGAGGATTATACAAAACTAATTGTAAGGTCATTATTAGACGTACAGTTTTTGGAAAATCAGATTCCAGTCTAACTGAAATGACATCATATGCAATCAAAAAGAAAGAGTTGATCAAAACCAGCAGGTGAGGAACACAAGTCTGTGCAGCTTTTTTCTTGACTTCTCCACAACTCTGATAACATATCATGAGTATTCTGGTGTATGTAAAAACTATGAAGAGCACAGGCAAACCAACAAGATTTAAAAAAACAACCACGCCATATATAGATATCGCTCTTGAACTGACACAAAAAAGAGAATAAAATGAATTATTACAATAAATTACTTTCAAAGTAAAGTCACAGAGCTTTTTATTAGCACTGATTGTTGCTATTACTGCAGTCTCACAAGCAGGGAAAAACCAAGCTAAAGCCAGAAAAACTGTGATGGTTGTTTTTCTCATGATAGTTGGATATTGCAGAGGTTTACATATAGACACATACCTGTCATAGGCCATGACTGCCAACAGTAAGAATTCGGAACCGATTAAAGTATAGAACATAAAATACTGAAAAAGACAGGCTTTATAAGATATGATCTGTTTTTCAGATAAAAAGTCAATCAAAAGCTTTGGGTAGATATTAGTGCTGAGAAGAACAGAGTTGATTAACAAAGCTGCAATGAAAATGTACATAGGCTCATGGAGGTTTTGGTGAATCCATATCAGATACACAATAGTAGAATTACTGCAGATTATCAGAATATATGCTATAAAAACAATCATAAAATAAAGGTATCTGTATTTGGGAACTTCTACATGCCCACCAAGGGTTATATATGTTACATTTAATTCTTCATCCATTGAAAAGGTCAAATATGAAATATTGATATTAGAAATAGGCAGATACTATAACAGGGATATACAAATGAAAAATTGTAGAGAAAAAAAAAGTCTCACTTTGAAGATTTCAATAACATGTGTCCTGTTCTCCTGTTCACAATAATCTGACCTTGAAGTTCACATAGTATATGCTCATCTCTAAACATCAGAAACAAAAAAATGTTGGAGCCTGTGAAATGGTTTTATCAGATAGTTTCACCCTCCATGGATCTCATTAAATGTTCCACTAAGACTGACTAACATGCAAACAACTTACAGTATTAAACTCTGGAGGCCTGAGTCCACAGGCGCTGTTAGACCTGTATTACGCAGCGTATGACATGCTATGTTTTTCAGTGCCCCATTAAATGACATTATGTTGCAAGATAAATAAATAAAAATGGATCCATTCTTTCTTTAATCTAGCTTTTTACTCATGCCATTTCATTTAGGATAAGAGCAAAGACTGTTGCTTGAGACAGATGTAAAAGGCCTTTAAGGCTGCCTGAAGGAGAATACATCCCACATGGCAACTATCTACTGTTTTATTTGAGATAGAAGGAATGTTTGTTTCCTGGGACAGATGTTCCAATTTCTCATGCATTGTTATTGTGGAAATGAGCTGCACATGTGTCATTTAATGTGCAGACTTCACTAGAAATCTAGAAAAGGAACTCTAACTTTCTCCTGTGAAGCAGTTGTAGAAGGCATGCCCTACCCAAGTGTCCACTAGTTTTTATCATCTGGAGAAGAAAAACAAAATCTTGAATCATAAACTGCGGTTGAAGTTGACCTTGTCTGGTGTGCAGTTTGTAATAATGTTTGTGATGAACACACCTGCTTGTGATCATGAGTGGGAAGCTGGTGAGGGATCTCATCCTATATCAGACTATGACCCTGACTAATAAAGTTAATTACAACTAGAACTGCAAGCAGTTATGAACGGGGTCCAAGACCCCCACGCAGGTTGTCCCCTGCGCCCCATGGTCTTCGACAAAGTTGGCATGACGCGCATGAGGCAAGCATCGGGAGGCACGGCAGCGTCAGAGCTGCGCTTGTCACTGTAATGGGAAGTGTATTGTAACTGGCAAAGGCCAATTGTAGTATGAATTGGATTTGTTGGAGGAAGTTCCATCCACTTTGACCAATCATCAGAAAACTTTATGCCTGCACTCAGGAATCACCCAACATCATGCATACCAATTTCTGTACAAATCTGAGGAATTGTTATGACTTGCAAACTTTTGGTGCCCCCTATTGCCTGATTTGTGCCAAATTTGTGAGAGAGACTGTGAATGACCTTCCAAAGGAGTATGTAAAGTTTCATGCTTTTCAACTTTTAATCAGGCACATGTAGAGATGTTATGTGCAGATTTTCAGGCAGATTAGGTTTAAACTGTAGGAGGAGTTAGAAAAAGTAAGTTTTGCATATGTAGCAACTAGGTAAAAAAATAAATGGAGGAAGTGGGCATGGCCTATGATTAAGCCCTATTCAGGGAATGCAATGATATAAGTTTTTTGAAGGTACCACCAAAAATGTGGGTGTTATCAGGCAAAATGCGTTTACCTTGATTATGACACCCCCTGGTGGCACAAAGATTTATTTTTTGTTATGTCAGGTCTCTGTACCAGTCTACAGGTACCCTATGAATATCATGGCCCTCAGATTAATATTTCAAGTGAATTAAATAGTTTGTATTTTGTCCTGTAATAAGCCCCGCCCACTTTGACCAATCATAACCTCCTTTGATGGATGGCCTCAGGAATGGTCTGAGAACCTACCCACCAAATTTCGTAGAAATTGGTGCAGTCATTTATGAGATATAAACTTTCCGCATTTGCTGGTACTGGGAGACGCAGTTCCTTGCATACGCGTCCCCCAGCTCACCGCGGGCTGGGACCACTAATTATTCACAACATATATTTATTTTTAAAAAATTCTAACAATAGATGGACCACAGCACCACAGAGGTCTTCAGTGGTGCTTTTAATGATGTCAGAGACTGTCACACTGTCACACATACTCACACATCAGTTTTTGATATAATTTCAAAATGGCTTTTCAAACTTATTACATTGAATGACATCTAATGAGCCACGCATTTAGGACAAAAGTCCCCCATTTATTTCAATAGTTAAGATAACAGCCAAAACTCATTGGAACATGCCAAGAAAAGCAATATATACCTTTATTTGGTATTGTTCATGTTTATGTAACAGTAAAATCGAAGTGTGGACCATTACACTGAATGACGCTGTTGCAGTCTGGAACATGATTTTACCCATACTCTGACATTTTACTTTCCCAAAAGTTATTTGAAACATAAAAGTTACTGTTTTTATTTGTTTTACTTGATATGTTATTCATGTTTATTTGATGCAGACATAAAACTGGGCACATCTCATCTTTGGCCTGGAAACGGTTTACGCATGTACAGATGCATTGGGGAAACTGTCTGGATGGGCTTGTGTAATTAGTCATAATCCATCCTGTCCTAAATCTTCTACAACGTCTACACTGTTATTACAGGAGAAATTATTGTTATTATCAACCATGACAATGAACATTAGTTCATTTTTAGACACAACAAATGTTTGAGGTGTTTAGATATTTCTTTCATCTTTAGCCCGTAAATGATTGGATTAAAGAGAGGATTATACATAGATATTTGTAAAGTCATTATTAAACGAGCAATCTTTGGAACATCAGATTCCAATCTAGCTATAATGACATCATACGTGCACAGCAAGGAAAAGTTAATTAAAACCAGCAGGTGGGGCAAACAGGTCTCTGCAGCTTTTTTCCTGACTTCTTTGCAACTTCGATACGTTACAATAAATATTTTAACATATGTAAAAATTATAAAGAACATAGGAAAAAATACAACATTTATCAAAAGAAACACACCATATATGGTTATTGCAGCAGAACTTGCACAATGAAGTTTATAAATTGAATTATTACAAAAAATTACTTTCAAAGTATAGTCACAGAGTTCTTGATTAGCGCTCATTGTTGCTGATGCCACAAGCAGGCAAGCAGGGAAAAGCCAGGCTAAAGCCAGAAAGACTTCAATAGTTGTTTTTCTCATGATAGTTGGATATTGCAGAGGTTTACATATAGACACATACCTGTCATAGGCCATGGCTGTCAACAGTAAGAATTCGGAACCAATTAAATTATAGAACATAAAATACTGAAGAACACAGGCTTTATATGATATAATCTGTTTTTCAGATAAAAAGTCAATCAAAAGCTTTGGGTAGATATTAGTGCTGGAAAGAACAGAGTTGATTAACAAAGCTGCAATGAAAATGTACATAGGTTCATGGAGGTTTTCATGAATCCATATCAGATACACAATAGTAGAATTACTGCAGATTATTAGAATATATGCTATCAAAATTATCATAAAATAAAGGTATCTGTATTTGTGAACTTCTACATGCCCACCAAGGGTTATATATGTTACATTTAATTCTTCATCCATTAAAAAATAAAATATATGAAATGTTGATTATTGAAATGGGCAGATATTGTTGGAATATACAAAAGAAAAATAAAAGGTCTAACTTTGAAGATTGCATGTCATGAAGATAACATGTCTATTGTATTGGTTCTATTGTTCACAATAATCTGACCTTGAAGTTCACCTAGTATATGCTCATCGCTCAACCTCAGAAACTGTTGGAGCCTGTGAAATGGTTTTATCAGACAGTTTCACCCTCCATGGATCTCATTAAACTTTCCACTAAGAGTGACTAACATGTAAACAACATCTCAAACTCTGGAGGCCTAAATCCACAGGCGCTGTTAGGCCTGTGTTACACAGCTTGTAACCTGCTATGTTTTTCAGTGCCCCATTAAATGACATTATCCTATTAATTTCTATTAAAACTAGTAAAATAAATAAAAAATGATTAATTCTTACTAAAGCTTAGCGTCATACTCATACTGTATAACTTGGTACCATTTCATTTGAGATAAGAGCAAAGATTTTTTCTTGTGAATGAAGCATCACTCAGTAAAAGGCCTTTAACGCTGCCTAAAGCAGAACACATCTACTACTTACTGTTTCATTCATGACAGAAGGAATGTTTGTTTCCAATCTTGTTCCAGTTTCTCACGCAGTGTTACTGTGGAAATGCTATTGTCAAAGTTGACAGACCTTGTTGTTTTCACCCACTACCACAAAGACCCAGGGCTCAGTTCCTAGTGTTGTTGCTACTGGTGTTTCCAGCTGTGTTTCAATTCAGGGGCCAGAGCTGTGATGTGGCCCTTCGTAGTCGTTGTAGACTGCGAAGGCCAAACCGAAATGATGCAGTCTTGCCTAATGAGGATTTCCACTTTGCATCACCAGCTGTGCCTGCCCTGTGCCCTCTCACCTAGCAACCGTGACAACACGTAACATTTTTCACAAAACTTGAGGTTTTAAGGCCTTTGGATGTAACAGTTGCTGAAAACCAAATACTTAAAAGCATAATACGCCAGCACTCTGTTGGTGTTGTTTGCTGCCATATTATTTTCATTACGGGTGCACAATGAATCTTGGGATAAATTGGGCTGAAGGCAGTGGTGTAGTGTACTTTGTTTCAGTGGATATACTATGGATTGGCTTGTCCTCCCCCTTGACCTGTGGTGATAAAACAAAATAATCCTAATACTAATTTACACCTCTGTCAAAGTTGTCCCTTGTCACCAATCCAGTTTGATGTTCATGGACAGTTTTCAAGTCATAGCAATGATGGTTGGGTGATTAATGTTGTGACAATTGTCCACAATCAAATGGAAAAGTACTACAGTTACCACACAGATCCATGTATTGTGTTTGCACAAAATGTTCTTGTCTGACATGCTGCTACCCCAGCAGACCACAGTGTAAAAGAGGACACTTCAATCAAATGGAACAGTACTACAGTTACCACACACAGAGGACACTTGCCACCACTGACTGATAAAACATGTGCAGCATTTCACTGCAGACGTCAATGATTATTGTCAAAAATTAACGTTTTTGCTGAAGCTTAGAGTCTCACAGAAAATCCCTCAACAAAGATGAGCTCTTTTGAATGTTGCTTTCCCCTACATTAGTGTATCCAACTAATGTCTAAATAAGCTGCAGTCAAAGTTGACTTTCAGTCAACTTTCAGAATTCCAGCCACTACGACTTGTTGTTTGATTCCCAGTGTCGTTACCTCTGGTGTGATCATATTTTATAACAAACACACCTGCTTGTGATCATGAATGGGAAGCTGGTGAGGGTTCTCATCCTATATCATACAATGAACCTGACTAATAAAGGTAATTACAATTTTTCATAATACGTATACATATACTTATTTTTCAAAAAATCCAACAATAGATAGTTTTGTGGCATTTTACTGAATGAGATGCAGGTTTGTAATTTAGGTTACCACTTTCGTAGCCATTGTAGGCTGTGAAAGCTGAAATGATATGGTCTGGTCTACAGAGGGTTTTTGCTTGCATAACCAGCTATGCCCGCCCTGTGCCCTGTCACCTAGCAACCTTGACAACACATCCATTTTCCACTAAAACTTGAGGAAGTTATAACAGTTGCTGAAAAACAATACTTAAATTCAAAAGCGTAATCCGTGGGCTCTCTGTTGGTGTTGTTTGCTGCCATATTACTTTCATTACCAGCGCACAGTGAATCTTGGGATAGGTTAGGCTGAAGGCAGTGGTGCAGTGTACTTTGTTTCTGTGGGTACACTGTGGAATGGTTGTCGATAAAGAGCCAGATTGCCCTCTTCTTTCACAGACTCAACTTTTTTCTACTTATTGTCTTGGTTCTAAGAATGCTACACATGATACTCTGTCTGACCTGTTTGATCCCAACTCTACCTCAAGGTCTCCCTTATTCCTGTCACTATGGAAGACACTGGAACATACAGTATGTGTCACTTCTGGTGGCCAACTATGGAAAAAGAGGTGGGGGAATATGGAGGACCCTTTCTTGTATGCACCCTGAGCAAGGTGCATACAAGATGTGACCTCCTTGTGTCTTGCTCTCACTTTCTCTGCCTCATTGTCCTTGGTAGGACATTTCTCTGGACTTTGTCATGGACCTTCCTCCCTCAGAAGCTAGTACTACCATTCACCAGGTGGTGGACAGATACTTCAAAATGGTTCACTTTTTTCTATTTCTGAAGTTACAATCTTCCAAAGAGATGATAAAGGCCTCACTTTATGATGTTTTCTACATCCATCAGTTTCCTAGGGATGTTGTGTCAGACAGGCGTTCTCAGTTCACGCTGGCTTCTCCCCTTTTCAGTGTGTTCATGGCTTCAATCGTCCATGCTCTCATTCATCAGCGTTGCCAGTGTCATTAGATTTGGAGGTGGGCCTGGCAAGTTCTCTTCAGGACACTGACATGGTACAAGAGGATGGCTGATCATGGTGGACTGGGCATAGGATCTGACAGTGAAATCTCCCAGGTTTGTGGGTCAATTTCCTGACTCAAAAGTGATCAAACCCGTTGCTGTGTATCTCAAACTTCCCAAGTGCTGCAGGATTCACGCCACATTCCATGTGGCCCATATTAAACGTGTTAGAGAGAACCTGCAGGTATCCACCTCCAGACCCCCTTCAACCTCCTGGATCATTGATGGTGGATCAATGTACATTGTCAAGCATCTCCTAGCAGTTCCTCATCATGCATATGGATATCAATATTTAGTTGACTAGGAGGCTATGGGCCTAAAAGAGGTTGTAGGTTTATTCCTGCGATAATCTGGTTGCTGAGCTCATTTGAGACTTCCACTGCTATCAACTCCCCCAACCTCACCCTGGGGGAGGGTACTGTCATGCCCAGCTCTGAGTCTTAGGTTATGTTTTCTTTATTTTTGATGCACCATTTCCTGTTTTTTTGTGTTACTCAAATTTCCTTGTGTCTCCTGCCAGTTTGACTGTCTGCCCTGCCTCGAATTGTTTCACTTGTCTCTCATTGTCCTCCCCTCCTCAGTGCATGTTGTTTTGTGCTCCCTTTCTCCAGTCCCAGGTGGTCCTTAGTCTTTGAGTCAAGTGTTTCAACATGTTCTTTTTTGTTTAGCCTTTGTAGGTTTAATGTTTGAAAGTGAAAGTTTTCCTGACTTCCATTGGCAAATGGAGACTTTAACCACTGAATCATGTATCTGTCATGTGCCTGAGTCATGCCTTTGAGTCCTCACCTCTGTGGTCATACAGTTGTTAAAGGCAGGAACCTGGGACTGTAACTGAAGCTTTGTCAGGACAGTGGTGGAGTCAACCCAGCAAGAGAAGCTGTATATTTTCACTTGAGGATTCTTAGTAGTGATGGGCTGGTGATATATGGTGGTGATTAACAGATGATTTATAGGATCAGTGACTTTTGGGAGCAACAGTCAAGTAAATCATAGCAGTGATGATCAGCTGACTAATGGCGGTAATGGACATGAGACTCATAAGTGTGAGCACCAGTTGCAACAATCGACAAATTGGACAATACTCCACATGGATTTATACACAATATAAATGTGGTGAGCCAGTTCCATCTGTTACTGAAGGCATTGAGTTGAAGCCCTAAGATCAAGAATAAACTTCTATAAATAAGTTTTGTTATGTCTTACAGACACTGTCTTGACAAAGAAGAGATCTTTTGAATGTTCCTTTCCTCTATGTTATTTTGTCCTGAGAAACACCCTTTATTTAATGGAATAAAAACATTAGCTTTCTGGTATCTTAGCTCACAGAGCTTATAGACCTGTTATTATGACTATTATTGTGAATGTTATGTCTTGAATGTAGCACAGGAAAATTACTGTGTGAGTGTGATTAGATTGTACAGTGAAGTTTAGACTGTCTGTAACTGTTACAGTGTAGACTTCAGTTTTTTAAGACTCACATTGAAAAGATGGTATCACTCTGCTACACTATGATGCCTATAACATTTAAAATGTTCAGTTTATGCCCATATTGATGTTGGTCATAGAGTAAACAGCCGAACAGGGTAATTCAAAAGTTAAAAACAGGATTAGGACACAGCAACAATACTGAGATGTAAAGAAGAAGTAAAAATGACTAGATAATAAACCAATGATATAAAGGAGCAAAGTTAAATAAAACCATAGTATACTTTGTGATAAATGTATGATTTGAGAAATGGTTCAGTAACATTAGTGGATGTCTTCTGGCAGATTGTTCCAGAAGCCCTGGGTCCTTGCAGAAAGGTCTCAGTCAATCTGGCCTTTCGACTCAATTCTTTGGATTCCACCACAGTTCAGTAACAACACAGCTGCCAGGCGATGCAGTGCTTTGAAAGTTTTATATATGATTCTAAAATAAAAACTGATAGAAACAGGCCAATGTAAAGAGGATAAAACAGGTGTATTGTGGTCTCATCTCACAGTTGCAGTTATTATAAACTTCATCAATTCACCCACAGTGATACCAAAATGTAAATCATTAATAGGATTCTGTATTTGTACAGTTAATTTAAAACATAATGAAACATTCAGAATGAAACTTTGAAACCTTGATTTATGGGACAGAAATGTTATAAAGGCAGAAAATTGATCAGTCATCAAACTGTGGAAGCTGATAATGACCTTTACTGCATCTTAGGTAGAAAAAAAAAATCTAACTTTAAATTCTTTCCAAGGATCAGATCAGAGAAATCACATGTCTACACTGTTATTACAGGAGAAATTATTGTTATTATTAACTGTGATAACATTAGTTAATTTTTAGACATAAGAAACGTTTGAGGTGTTTAGATATTTCTTTCATCTTTAGTCCATATATAATTGGATTACAAAGAGGATTATACAAAGATATTTGTAAAGTCATCATAAAACGTGCAATTTTTGGAACATCAGATTCCAATCTAGCTATAATGACGTCATACGTGCACAGCAAGGAAAAGTTAATTAAAACCAGCAGGTGGGGCAAACAGGTCTCTGCAGCTTTTTTCCTGACTTCTTTGCAACTTCGATACGTTACAATAAATATTTTAGTGTATGTAAAAACTATGAAGAGCATAGGAAAAAGTGCAACACTTAGCAAAATAAACACACCATATATGGTTATTGCAGTTGAACTTGCACAATGAAGTTTATAAATTGAATTATTACAAAAAATTACTTTCAAAGTAAAGTCACAGAGCTTTTGATTAGCGCTCATCGTTGCTGATGCCACAAGCTGGCAAGCAGGGAAAAGCCAAGCTAAAGCCAGAAAGACTTCAATCGTTGTTTTTGTCATGATAGTTGGATATTGCAGAGGTTTACATATAGACACATACCTGTCATAGGCCATGGCTGACAACAATAAGTATTCTGACCCACCTAAAGCATAGAACATAAAATACTGAAGAAGACAGGCTTTGTAAGATATAATCTGTTTTTCGGATAAAAAGTCAATCAAAAGCTTTGGGTAGATATTAGTGCTGAAAAGGACAGAGTTGATTAACAAAGCTGCAATGAAAATGTACATAGGTTCATGGAGGTTTTCATGAATCCATATCAGATACACAATAGTAGAATTACTGCAGATTATTAGAATATATGCTATAAAAAAGGTAATAAAATAAAGGTATCTGAATTTGTGAACATCCACATGCCCACCAAGAGTTATATATGTTACATTTAATTCTTCATCCATTAAAAAAGTTCAACATGAAATACTGATTTTGAAATAGGGATATTATAATAACAGGATGAAAATTGAAAAAAAGGTCTCACTTTCAAGAACATGTCTCTTTCTCACTCTAATCACAGTAATCAAACATTCACATAGTATATGCTAATATCTAAACCTCAGAAACTCAGAAACTGTTGACAGGCAGATAGTATAACATACACACCTAAATCACAAATAAGTAAAGAGGTTTCAGTTTGAAGATTGAGGTATGTCTATATTTGAATGGCTCATACATTCACAGTTACCTCAATTCAAAATGCACTTTGTATGTGTTCATCTCAGTAGCTCACAAAGAGCACAGTTTGAGTTTGTGAAATGGTTTTATCAGAAAGCTTCACCCTCCCTGGATCTCATTAAACTTTTCACAAAGAGTAATCAACATGTAAACAACTTTATCAAACTCTGGAGACTTGAATCCGCATGCGCTATGAAGCAGCACACTGAAATTTGTACTGGTCGGAGCTCTAATGTCCCAACCCAGCATCCACCAGGTTTTTACCATCTAAAAAAGTAAAATAAAAAGCTGAATGATAAGCTGACATCAATTCACTGACAAGATGGAAAGGGGAGAGATTTGGGCTCATAAATGCTGGTTGACAATGAAGCGATTATTGACGACACAGAACTCTACTCAGTGTCCAGGATCCATACTAAAACTGTATGGAAAAAGCTGAAAATGTTGTACACAAAAAAGCAGTCGGATTCAAAAAAGTGATACAGATACACGCCTTGATGCAATTTCACTTTATGAAGCACAATCAACTTGAAAATGTGTGAATTGTGGCAGTGTTACAAAAAACAAAGTCTAGCAGTTACATGGCTTTCCAAGATGACGATGTTTGAGAAAGCTGAATCCAAATTACTGCACAAGAACTTATAATTGAAGGCATTTGTCACTTTATCTAATACGCTTCTTGATAGGTAAGTAGTGTGGGGTGGCTGGCTGTGTGAGGTGACCATGCCAGCCAGGTGATGAAAGAATTTGGGTTTTCCTTTTCCTGGATGACTATGGGCCATGCTCCACACCGCGCAGTTGTTGCTGTACTTGATCAAGGATCACAATGCAAATAATTATTTTTGTGTCATCATTGGCATTTTGCAGAAATGTATGACCCGGGGTCCTCCCTCTCATTGCGTCAAATAAACTAAAATAAATATTGTATGGCATTTATTCTGTGACTGAAAATGCATTCTTCCAGTTTATGCTATCATACTCCACTTACTCCACAATAACACAATTAATTCATGGACTGACATAATGGTCCATCCTCTGGTTTCTTGGCCACAAGAAGTGGTTCTGCTGGGGTTCCTGCACATGAGAAGGGTTTAGTAGTACCTCATTCAACTGGATTTTAACATGAAACTTCAAAAACACCTCACCCTCTTGAACCTACCCGTCAAAAGGTGATCTATAGAAAAAAAGCAGTTTTGACACTAGAGTCACTGCTGAGACAGATCTCCTATGTGATCTGGTTTTAATGGATAATCTCAGATGTGATTTGGTGGTAGGTGGTTGATGCATGTCCTTAACTTCATGCTATTCTTGAAAACTCAGCCAGATGATGCCCTCAAAATGCCTATGGCTTTCAAGGGCTGCAGTTGGGTTAGGATGGTTTGGCCATCTACTCAGGTGTCCTCATGGATGCCTCCATTCTAATGTATTCTAGACAATCTTAATAGAATCTTGGGCTTCTCCCATTCAACAGTACAAGCATAACCAAAATGCTTGGTCTAACATCTCAGGTCACTTACAAAATTGATGGTGATGATCTTTGTACAAACCATCTTTCATCTAACTTGAGGAAAAATCAAATCACACCTTTGAGAAGGTTGTGTAGATATATTGATCATTTGATA
Source organism: Trachinotus anak (assembly GCF_046630095.1). Classification (NCBI taxonomy): domain Eukaryota; kingdom Metazoa; phylum Chordata; class Actinopteri; order Carangiformes; family Carangidae; genus Trachinotus; species Trachinotus anak. Next base: position 1,638,466 of record NW_027273890.1, read on the forward strand.
TTGTCCTTAGCCCTGTGATAGACTGGCGACCTGTCCAGGGTGTACGCTGCCCTCGCCCAATGTCAGCTGGGATTGGGTCCAGCCCCCCGGCGACCCAGTTTGGATAAGCAGTATAGAAAATTAATGTATGGATGGATATTTACTGTACCTAGAGAAGTACATCTATTTCAAGAACAACCCTTCTCCAGTCCCAAGTAAAACAGCACCATAGGAGAACAGCAGTTAGAACAGAAAATATCTATATTATATAGTTATTTCTATGGTGACAAACTTAATGTTGTACAGAGTAATTTTGTATTGAGGCACATGTCCACGTTAAAGAGATCAAACAATGCTGTGACTTCAGGCCTCCAGGGTTTGATGAAGTTCTTTACATATTAGACTCTATTTTTGTGGAGAGTTTAATGAGATCCATGGAGGTTGAAGCAAAATTATAAAACTTTCTACAGACTTAACCAGTTCACTTTCTGAATGTTGGAGATGAACATTCACCAAGTGCATTTTAAGGTCAGATGAAAGAATGAGGAACTCCAGTACAGTTTGGATGTTAGTAATATTGTAAAAGTGAGAGCTCTTTTTAATTTTCACTCATGTGTACTGGTTAATTAATCAGCCTGTTCTCTGACTTGACATTTATTATTATTAGGAAACATTAATGGACGATGAACTTAATGTAACATATATAACATTTGGTGGGCATGTGGAAGTGCAAAAATACAGATATCTTTATTTTTTGATCATGTTTACAGTGTACATTTTAATAATCTGTTGTAATTTCACCATTGTGTGCCTAATTTGGATTCACAGGAACCTTCATGAGCCTATGTATATTTTCATTGCAGCTTTGTTAATCAACTCTGTTGTTTTCAGCACTAATATCTACCCAAAGTTGTTAATTGACTTTATGTCTGAAAAACAGATCATATCTTATTCGGCCTGTCTCTTACAATTTTTTATATTTTATTCTTTAGGCGGTTCAGAATTCTTTTTGTTGTCAGCCATGGCCTATGACAGGTATGTGTCTATATGTAAACCTCTGCAATATCAATCCATCATGAGAAAAACCACTGTGAGTATTTTTCTGGGTTTAGCTTGGCTTGTACCTGCTTGTCAGACTGCAGTGCAAGTTATACTGAGTGCTGATATGAAACTCTGTAATTTCATTTTAAATGTAATTGTTTGTAATAATTCAATTTATAATCTCCACTGTACCAGTTCAAGAGCACGATTTATATTTGGTGTTGTTGTCCTGACAAACACTGCACTTTTCCCTCTGCTCTTCATACTCTTTACATACACCAGGATACTGATAATATCCTATAGAAGCTGTAAAAGTGTGAGGAAAAAAGCTGCACAGACCTGTTTACCTCACCTGTTGGTTTTGTTTAGTTTCTGCTGTTTATCTGCATATGATGTTATTATAGTTCGACTTAGGTCTGAATTTCCAAAAACTGCACGTTTAATTATGACTTTACAAGTGATTCTGTATCATCCTCTCTTCAATCCAATTATATATGGACTGAAAATGAAAGAAATCTCAAAACACCTGAAAAGGTTGTTCTGTTAAATCAAAGTGATGTGATGTATTCAAAGTGGTGTAACAGTAACAGTGGTGTGAGCGATGTTAATGTACAGTCACTTTTCTGTCTACCTTGGAAGATATTTAGTGTGAGCATTTTGTTTCCATGCTGTAAAGATGTTTGTTACTATTCTTCACAGGAACAGTTAATTGAATCTTCAGTTTGAACAATATAATAACAAATTAATGTAGTAAAGTTATTCAAAAACATGTCTTTTTTAATGTCATTTGCAGCTTTGTTAGTCAGTCATGGACAGTCTAGCTGTCTGCAGAGGGAGGATGTCTCTGAATTGTCTCTCACAAGCTTTATCTAATTTTTCTTATATGTTGAGTTAGTTGGGTTTTTTACCTCGTCTTGTTGTATGAACTGAGTTTAAGACTTTTGTTACAGTGGGCATGCAAAGCCCATTGACAACATTTATGTGATACCAGGCTATTCACCTTATGTTCCATGGTAACATGGATGTCAGTGGAACACTTCCAGTTGTGTCTGAACTCCTGGTTGTCACCCTAAGTTGTGTAACAGGAGTTAATTACAGATACGTCTGCACTGTTAGCTTGTTCTAAATTAAAAATTTTTTAGTATTATGTGTCCAGTAAGAGGGTGCCATAATAATTCAAAGAAACAATGGGAATTTTTCCAGCAGGAATGTTTTGAATATCAAACTCAACAACAGTCTAAGAGGAGCTCTGTACGACCTGGATCAACCCCCAAAGGAGGACAAAGCTCTAGGACTCTGGTTGGTGGCTATGAACCTGAAAAACCCACCCAAATGTATCTATCGACTCTTCAGGTACATTTGGTTAGCAGCAACATGACTCTATAAGACCATGATGCTTGAGAAAGTGAAATCCAAATTACTGGACTAGAACTTTAATTTGAAGTCATTTCTCAGTGCATCTGATCAGCTTCTTGATGTTAAAGTATTGTGGGGACTACTGAAAGGTGACTGTGTGAGGTGATCATGCCAACCAGGAGATGCAAGAGTTTGGGTTATCCTTTTCCAGAATGACTATGGGCCATGTTCCAAATCACCCAGTTGATGCTGTACTCGATCAAGGATCACAATGCAAATAATTCTTTTTGTGTCATTCTTACCATTGTGCAGAAATGTGTGACCCAGGGTCCTCCCTCTCATCGTATCAAATAAACTAAAAATAAACATTGTATTACATTGATTCTGCCAATGGTGCAGACATATCCAAAGTGCATGCACTTAGGCCAACATGTAAGGTCGCTTATAAAATTGATGGGTTTGTACGAATGACCATCTCTCATCTTACTGGAGGAAAAGTCATATTACACCTTTAGGAGGGTTACTGATAATTTGATATTGTCCTGCAAGTGGCCCTAGTTACTTTATCTAGAGAAGTACATCTGTTTCAACGAACAACCCTTCTCTAGTCCCAATTAAAACAGCATCATGGGAGAACAGCAGTTAGTACAGAAAATATCAAGTTATTTCTATGGTGACAAACTTAATGTAATATAGGATAATGTTGTATTGAGGCACATGTCCAAGTTAAAGAGATCAAACAATGCTGTGACTTCAGGCCTCCAGGGTTTGATGAAGTTCTTTACATATTAGACTCTATTTTTGTGGAGAGTTTAATGAGATCCATGGAGGCTGAAGCAAAATTATAAAACTTTCTACAGACTTAACCAGTTCACTTTCTGAATGTTGGAGATGAACATTCACCAAGTGCATTTTAAGGTCAGATGAAAGAATGAGGAACTCCAGTACAGTTTGGATGTTAGTAATATTGTAAAAGTGAGAGCTCTTTTTAATTTTCACTCATGTGTACTGGTTAATCAATCAGCCTGTTCTCTGACTTGACGTTTTTTATTAACGAAAGATTAATGGAGAATGAACTTAATGTAACATATATAACTCTTGGTGGGCATGTGGAAGTGCAAAAATACAGATATCTTTATTTTTTGATCATGTTTACAGTGTACATTTTAATAATCTGTTGTAATTTCACCATTGTGTGCCTAATTTGGATTCACAGAAACCTTCATGAGCCTATGTATATTTTCATTGCAGCTTTGTTAATCAACTCTGTTGTTTTCAGCACTAATATCTACCCAAAGTTGTTAATTGACTTTATGTCCGAAAAACAGATCATATCTTATTCGGCTTGTCTCTTTCAGTTTTTTATATTTTACTCTTTAGGTGGTTCAGAGTTTTTACTGTTGTCAGCCATGGCCTATGACAGGTATGTGTCTATATGTAAACCGCTGCAGTATCTAACTATCATGAGAAAAACCACTGTGAGTATTTTTCTGGGTTTAGCTTGGTTTGTACCTGCTTGTCAGATTGCAGTGCAAGTTATACTGAGTGCTGATATGAAACTCTGTAATTTCATTTTAAATGGAATTGTTTGTAATAATTCAATTTACAATCTACACTGCAAGAGTTCAAAAGCACGATCTATATTTGGTATTGTTGCCCTGACAAACATTGCACTTTTACCTCTGCTCTTCATACTCTTTACATACACCAGGATACTGATAATATCCTATAGAAGCTGTAAAAGTGTGAGGAAAAAAGCTGCACAGACCTGTTTGCCTCACCTGTTGGTTTTATTTAGTTTCTCCTGTTTGTGTGCATATGATGTTATTATCGTTCGACTGGGGTCTGAATTCACAAAAACTGCACGTTTAATAATGACTTTACAAGTGATTCTGTATCATCCTCTCTTTAATCCAATTATATATGGACTGAAAATGAAAGAAATCTCTAAATACCTGAAAAGGTTGTTCTGTTAAATCAAAATGGTGTGATGTATTAAAAGTGATTATAAAGTTATAGTGGTGTTAGTGATGTTAATCTAAAATGTGTCATTTCTTTTGTAATAATAACAATTCTAGTGTGAGAAGAGTGTAATGATCCTTGAAAGGTATTTATTCTGAGGAATTTTTTCATGATGTAAAGATGTTCATTACTATTTCTCATGGAAAATGTGAGTGTTGATGGTTGCAAAAGCTTTAGTTCATGTTGGGGTTCAGAATTTATGTTATATTTTTTATTGTCTCCAGGCAATTTCTTATTTCTGCTACTGCAATGATGCAACATACATACAAGCTGGTGAAGTTTTATTTGCTATAAAAATAATACACATGATGTAGCAACACAATTAACACAGGAAGTTAAGTAAAAACAATTCTTGACTTTGTTAGTTATCAAATTTTGTGTAGAAGAGAGCTAAGTATTTTAAGAGGATAATGATGCTTTAATCCCATTTCGACCCAGAGGGTCTGAATTTTTCCCAAGTCTACTGTTTTTCTGTCACAGGTGTCAAGTGTGTCTGAGTGCACAGGAGTAGTGTAGCTGAAGGGATCCAGTGTAGACACTGCAGACTGTGAAGGATGTTCAACATAATCATGAAGGAGTCTGCAGATGTGTTCCTGTGCAAAGGAGAATTCCCAGGAGAGTACATCATACACATGTGCCTGCCTTCTTTTCCTCTTCGAGTTTGATGTCAGACTTGAACCCTTGTAGGCTTATTATACTGTCCTCATCAGTTCTAGAAGAATCACATCTCCAGTACCTACCAAATCTACGGTACCCTCAGTACCTACAGTACCGTAGAAAAACAAGTGCCATCAGAATTTTACCAGTGACATGGTACCAAAGTATCAGTTCTTTTGACATTCCTTCTGGGATGTAACAGGTGCAAGATCCCATTTATGCTACGCAATTGCTAATAACAGGAGGTTGGTGCCATTTTATGATTTATGGCATTATCACCAAAGCTTAAACTGGATGAATGAGTGTGGCGAGACTGTGAGTGACCCACTGGATCTACACAACAGATTGCACGACTTGCACTACTTGCTTCTCACATCGGATGACATCACTCCAAAACTATTTGGAGCCCAATACTTTGATGTCCTGGATTAGCAGTCAGGCTACTGAGATATCAAGTTGACACACACAATATTCCTGCTGAAAAGCAGAACGACAGGATTTCCCTTCAAAGTGACAATGGCAATAGACAAATTCCAAAGAAAAATCAGAGACATATGACGGACTCAGTGACATAGTAGCGATAGTGGATGCTATACTGGGTTATAACAGAACCAAAGAGGAGTGTGTCACCAGTCCTTTCACCATATTGAAGGGCAAAAACAATTGTGGAATATTTCTGAATCTGGAGAAAAGTTTAATATGTGCATTGTAAGTCAACCTTTTGAATACAAACCGACGTGAGATAGCATACAACCACGTGCAAAAGAAAATCCAGGTGATCTATGAGATGACTCCACCAAAGGAGAGTTGTAGACAACCTTAGGCATGTCAATTTACATTTATATTTACTCATTTGGCAGATGCTTTTATCCAAAGTGAGTTACAAGTAATGGACATCACTAAAGCTTCAGTGCAGTAGGAAACTGTGGCCTACAAAGTACTACATCTATTTAATAAGTGCAAGGAGATCAAGTAAAGAACTGCACCTTAAGTGCATAGTAAGTGCTAGTTAGGTTGTTAGGGCGTAGCCTTAGAAGAGATAAGTCTTCGAGAGATTCTTGAAGATAGAGAGGGATGCCCCTGCTCTGATAGACTTCAAAAGCTTGTTCTACCATCTGGGAACACAGACTAGAACAGTCTGGAGTGAGACTGTCTTTTGTGTAGGAATGGTAATGCCAGAAGACATTTCTTGGAGGAATGCAGTGGCCAAGAAAGAGCATAAGGGCAGGTGTGAAAACAGTGATCACACTCGGGTGCAGACTAAAACAATCACGCCAAGACCCTTTCAAGGAAATGGTCTAGGTCCTGTCCCAAACGATCTCTGGAGCGGTTCGTTTATGGTGTGAAAGAATTCTGCATTTAATCCAATTCAACTAGTAGGTGAACTCACAGGTTAGAGCTGGACGATTAGATGAGATGTTATCATGTCACATATCATGTATCATGTCACTGTATATCCTCATTATTAGATCTATCCTTCTCAAACGTCTTACACCAGCACGTCTTCACTCAGTCAGAATCTGTACAGCTTTATGACGATGCACTGGAGCAAATCTGCATTCTGTTGTTAGCTAGTATGTAGGTAAAATGCCCAGATACATATTAGAGCTGTGAAGACATTTTATTTCTGATGCTGATCCATGTTGCATAGGGGTCACAGTCCAGAATGCAGGACCTTCTTCATATGTTTACATTCCTGCTTATGCCAGACAATTTGACCAATAAGCAGAGTGAACATTCTCACGTGGTTTTAGTGATCCGTTTTGATTCACTTAAGTTTTTCTCTGTGTGAAAGCAAACCAAACCAAGGGGAAAATTACAAGTTTATAAACTCATCAACTAAATCGGACCAGAGCAAACACACTTCAGGTGTGAAAACGCCCTACAGCTGCATGGTTGAGTTAAAATAGATGGGTGCAGACCCAGAAGTCACTCTGGAAGCAGGATTAGTGAATTTGATTCAGGTGGGTAAGTGTAGTCAGTGTAGGTCGATGGGTAGTGAAATGAAATGTGCCCTTTTGGGCTGATCGAATACCAGATGGGCTGCCACATTCTGGACCATCTGCAAGGGTTTCACCAAGCGTGACGGGAGGCCAGTCAGAAGAGCATTGCAGTAGTCAAGGCGAGAGACCGTGGCCTGGACCAGGAGCTGGGTGGTGTACTGAGTCAGGTAAACCAGATTTTTTTTATGTTGTATAGAGCAAAGTGGTATAACAGGGCTGACAGTGACAGTACTTTGCTGACTACCAGGTCAGGTCCTCCTGTCCTATAGACGTGGGCTACTTGACCCGTGAAATGGGTAAAGCCTGTAGGTGGATGCGTCCCTAATGAGTTTTGGTGGCAGCTTGACTCTTAAAAGTCAAGATGTTCCACTGTTTGGGACCTAGCTCTGTACCCTAATGACACAGATGGTGGAAGTCAGCCGAGACATAATCACACAGCATCCACACACCATCTCAGCTCGCCAAGGAAAACAGTTGTTTATTTATTTTACACTATCTACCTCTTACCTTTTCTTTGATAGAGGTCTTTGGCAGTGGACACATAACAGACATTTTCATAATAAAGATACCTTTATCCCTTATGAGAGTGACAATAATGCCTACACTTGGATCACAATATTGAATTTCATCCAAGAAGACCACAATGTTGTATAATACAGCATAAGTCAAGGTAAAAGAGGTCAAACAACACTGCAACTTAAGGCCTCCAGGGTTCTTTACATATTAGAATAGGATCTATTTTAGTGGAGAGTTTAATGAGATCCATAGAGGCTGAAGAAATCTAATAAAAACATGCCACAGACTTAAGCACTTTCTGATTGCTGGAGATGAACATTCACCAAATGCATTGTAAGGTCAGATGACACTTTGTTACAGGTTAGATGTTAGTAATTTTGTGAAAGTGAGAACTTTCTTTGTTGTAATCAATTTTCCATTAATGTATACTGTTTATGTAATCTGCTTGCTTTTTTTACTGAACGCTTACTTAAAACAAGATTAATGGATGATGAGAATAATGTGACATATATAACTCTTGGTGGGCATGTGGAAGTGCAAAAATACAGATATCTTTATTTTTTGATCATGTTTACAGTGTATATTTTAATAATCTGCTGTAATTTCACCATTGTGTGCCTAATTTGGTCTCACAGAAACCTTCATGAGCCTATGTATATTTTCATTGCTGCTTTGTTAATCAACTCTGTTCTTTTCAGCACTAATATCTACCCAAAGTTGTTAATTGACTTTTTGTCTGAAAAACAGATCATATCTTATTCAGCCTGTCTCTTTCAGTTTTTTCTATTTTACTCCTTAAGTGGTTCAGAGTTTTTACTGTTGTCAGCCATGGCCTATGACAGGTATGTGTCTATATGTAAACCCCTGCAATATCCAACTATCATGAGAAAAATAACTGTGAGCATTTTTCTGGGTTTAGCTTGGCTTGTACCTGCTTGTCAGATTGCAGTTCCAGTTATACTGAGTGCTGATATGAAACTCTGTAATTTCATTTTAAATGGAATTTTTTGTAACAATTCAATTTACAATCTACACTGTGTGAGTTCAAAAGCACGATCTATGTTTGGTGTTGCTGCCCTGACAAACATTGCACTTTTCCCTCTGCTCTTCATACTCTTCACATACACCAGGATACTTGTAATATCCTATAGAAGTTGTAAAAGTGTGAGGAAAAAAGCTGCACAAACCTGTTTACCTCACCTGTTGGTTTTATTCGGTTTCTCCTGTTTGTGTGCATATGATGTTATTGTAATTAGAGTTGTGCATGATTTTCCAAAAACTGTACATTTAATTATGACTTTACAGGCAGTTCTCTATCATCCACTCTTCAATCCAATTATATATGGACTAAAAATGAAAGAAATCTCTAAACACCTGAAGCGGTTGTTCTGTCAAACCAAAGTTATGTGATGTATTAAAAGTGATTGTATGGTAACAATGGTGTTTGTGATGCTAATGTACAGTCATTTATTGAAACAATCTTTTTTTTTGATAGTTTGATACATATTGAGTTGGCACTGGTAAGGCCCTGTGTTTGAACTCTAAAGTCTGATGACTAAAACCTTTGCCTTTTTGACTTTTATATATTGAGAAAAGAAGATCCTGCACACTGCTCTTGCTCAGCATCACAGTTTAATGATCTTAATCATTATCAAGATCCTGATCACAATCTTGATGAGGAATTGACATAATATATAATTTATAAGGGAGAGACCACAACTACCACCTAATGGTTGTATGCCTTTGCCAACCTGCTAGGTTGCAGGATATATCGTCAGTCTCTCCTTCCTGAGTTGAATCATGGCCAGTGTTTTTGAAGAACATGATGTCACAGTGAAGTTGACCTTTGACCATTTCAATATAAAATGTCATCATGTCATAATTTTATCATGTTAGAAATTTGTGTTAAATTGTGTGATAAACCAAATTCTAATCAATTCATCCTTGGGTTCAAGTGAATGACTGTGCCAGATTTAATGGCATTACCTTTGGGGGTTTCACTGATAAATTGCATTCACAAGAACGTGAAGTCATTTTGACCTTGAACTTTGTCCACCAAACCAAGTTCATTTTTGAGTCCAAGTGAATGTTTGTACCAAATCTGAAGAAATTCCCTCAAGACTGTCTCAATCACATTCAAGAGACCAAATCTGTGTTTTGTGAGGTCACCATGACCTTGACCTTTAACCACCAAAATCTAATCACGTCACTGTGGAAAGCGCAGAGACATAAAATATCACTCGTCCTTGGCTGATCTAGAATCAATCAGTGAGAACCTTGCGGAACAGGACAGCAGAGAACACTGTCAGGACTGACACCAGTCACAGCACTTTGCTAACTACAGGATCAGGTCCATCTCTCAAACACAAAGACGTACTTGACCCATGACACTGGTAAAGCGTGTAGGTAGATCAGTGTCTTTCAATCCTTTTGGCAATAAGCCAGATACAAGTGATGTTTTGGAAAAACCCTTTCTGACAGTGGATCCCTGCTTGGGCAGTCTACTTCCTGTGATGGGTTTCATGGATGCATCCCTAATGTGTGGCAGCTGGGCTCTGAACAGTCCAGATGTTCCACACTTTAGGATTTGGCTCGATACCTTAATGACAATAACTGTAGAAGTCAACAATGCAGACATACCTTGACAACATTCACTCAGTCCAACATCTCAGCTCACCAGTTCTTCCCCAGTTCTATCTTTCCTCTAACCTTTCTTTGATAGAAGCCTTTGGCAGTGGGACATAGATGGGTGATTTGGCTAAAAGATCATATGACTGTCTTTTTGAGTAGAATCCAAGAAGAATCCACGATCTGAATCAGGAATCTGCATCTTGTTTCCACTCAATTCCACACAATTTTATTTTGATAATCATGACTGGGAATTGTGATTCGTATCTTTCTATGATGATTTTTCTTAGTTCATAAGGAGAATTTGGACAGCACTGTTATTAATTTGTAAGGTGCTAAATATTTGTTTTGATTTTAAACTTCAGTCGCTGCTAACCAGCTAGCCATAGCTCGTCTTGCATTGTGTTTCCCTGCCTGCCAGCAAAGCTCTGGGACCGCAGATGGACTGTAACTCCACCGTCAAAACTGCAGCTGGCGATGGTGGTTCCTCTTCTGCTTAGGTGAAGAACTGGTACATATGCCACTACACCAAGCTTACCGAGGCAGCAGAGCAGAACAAGCACTGCCATCGCCAGGTGGAGTTAGTGGGCTAGCTGTTGAACAGTTAACAGTGAGCTGGTTGGCGGCAATTGAACTTTTAAAATTAAATATCAGAATATAGCACCTTTTAATGAGGCGATCTGTACAGTTCATTTCAAATGTAAATCATACACCAAAGTAAGATAGCCAACAATATCAGATCACCAGATCGTCCACCCCTAGTGGGACACATAGCCAACATCCGCAAGAGAAGCCACCTTTATTCCTATTGTAAGTGGCAACACTACCTACACTTGGACCACAATCTTGAATTTCATCAAAGAAGACCATAATGTTGTATAATACTGCATAAGCCCAAGTAAAAAGGTCAAACAGAGTTCAGGCCTCCAGGGTTTGACGAAGTTCTTTAAATATAAGAATCTATTTTAGTAGAGAATTTAATGAGATCAATGGAGGCTGAAGCAATATTATAAAAACTGAACGTTGGAGATGAAAATTCACTAAATTAATTTTAAGTTCGGGTATCTGTGAATGAAGAAGACACTTCAGATTGTTATGGTGAGATTTCTTTTTTAAATCATTCATCGTGTACATTGGTTACGTGCCTGAATACCTGCCTGTATTATGACTGAACATTTAGTTTTACAAAGCATTCATGGATGAGTTAAATGTCCGTGAAGGTCATTGTAGTCGTTGAGTACAGAAGTTGAAGGCAACTGGGCTTCAACTGGGGGGGGGGGGGGGGGGGGGGGGGGGGGAATAAGTGATTCCACTTATTCAATTTGCTGTCTGCAATCCACGGTTTGTTTGATCTTTATGCTTCCACACTGGCACCAGCCAGGGCCGGAGGCATTATGTTTTTGGGTTGTCCTTCCATCCATCCGTCCCATTCTCATGAACACGAGATCTCAGTAATGCCTTGAGAAATTCATCAAATTTGGCACAAAAGTTCACTTGGACTCAGGGAAGAACTTAGATTTTTGTGGTCTAAGGTCAAGGCGATGGTGACCTCAAATTAGATTTTGGTGGTCAAAGATCAAGGTCAGTGTGACTGCACAAGACACTTTTGAGCCATAATTCAAGACTTCACATGGCAATTATGACAAAATTTCACACTACTGGTTAATATTTTAGATGATTCAGGATAAACAGGGATGTAACCTGAAACTAGTCTGAGTGTTGGAGACAATTTTTTGTGAAAAGTCTCTTTTCAACTAAAGTTTTCATGCTAGCTTGGTCGTAGCTAGTTGTAGCACTGGTTGGTGGGAATATACTTTGACCAGACATGCTTGTTTTCAACTTTCTCTAGCGCTCTGAGCAACTTTACAGAATCTGGAATTCAAAGTGAGAGTTTTAACTTATAAACGTGTGTCACAAGGAAAAAACTTATCTACACTGTGCACATCTCACTAGCACACCCCTGTTGTTTGAAAGTTTAATGAGTCCTTAGAGGATGAAGCAATCTACGATAAACTCTCCACAAGCTCAAACTGTTCATTCTGGGTTTTGGAGATGAACGTACATCAAGGTAATTTTGAGGTCTGGTATCTGTGAATGAATAACATACTCCAGTAAAGGTTATATGTTTCTGTAGCCATAAAAGTCACACGCCTTCTTTGAATTATTATTAATGTACATTGGTTACGTACTGTTACCTGCCTGTTTAGTTAACATTTAGTTTTACAAAGCATTCATGGATAATGAGTTAAATGTTACATACATAACGCTTAGCGGGTATGTGGAAGTTAATAAAATTGATTATGTTTACAGTTTATATTCTAATAATCTGCACTAATTCTACTATTGTATACCTAATCATGATTCACAAAAACCTCCATGAGCCGATGTACATTTTTCATTGCTGCTTTGCTACTGAACTGTGTTCTCTACAGCACTACTATTTACCCAAAGCTTCTGATTGATTTTATATCAGAAAAACGGATCATATCTTATTCAGCCTGCATCTTCCAGTTTTTTATATTTTACTTTTTAGGCAGTTCAGAGTTCTTACTGTTGTCGGCCATGGCCTATGACAGGTATGTTTCTATATGTAAACCTCTGCAATATCCAACTGTTATGACAAAAAAAGCTATTGTTATTTTCCTGGTTTTTGCTTGGCTTGTACCAGCTTGCCATATTGCTGTCCCAGCAATAGTTAGTGCTGAAACTAGACTGTGTAACTTTACTTTAAAGGGAATATTTTGCAACAATTCAATTTACAGACTTCAGTGTGTAAGATCATGTTTAAGTACTACATATGGTATTATCGCTTTATTAGATCTTGTAATATTTCCTATGCTCTTCATAATTTTCACTTATACAAAGATACTCATAATATCGTATCGAAGTTGTAAAGAGGTCAGGAAAAAGGCTGCAGAAACCTGTTTACCTCATCTATTGGTTTTAATCAGTTTCTCCTGTTTGAGTGCATATGATGTCAGTATAGCTCGAGTGGAATCCAACTTTCCAAAAACAGCACATTTAATAATGACTCTCCAAATAGTTTTGTATCATCCTTTGTTTAATCCACTCATATACGGGCTCAAAATGAAAGAAATTTCTAAACACCTTAAAAGGTTGCTCTGTCCTGCCAAAAACATCTGATGTATTAACAAAGATTTCTAATGTACAGGCAATTCTTCTGAAATAATAACAGAGATGTTCTTGAATGGTATTTTCACATTTGTTTCCATGACTCTCTATTGTTCGAGATAGAAACAATCAAGAGTATCTTGAAGTTGAAGTTACATATAGTTGAAGATGAAGTTCATATTGACCAGGTACAGATGTCAATGTTTAAATTTTTTTTTTGTAATTTATAGACTCAGGTCAGGGGACCTTCATTGTCATGGTTACAATAATAGGGAATAGGTTAGGGAATGGTATTGGTATTGTAAATAAAAAATTTTGACTTGCAGTTGGAAACATTAAATGAACAGTAATCCCCTATGTTAAAGTCTGACATTTTGTTGACCCATCGATCCATCCATTCTGACCTCTCCACACAAACTTTGTTTACCTACTGTATAATAACATTAATTTCAATCCTGAATTCTTCCTTTGCTCATGTTATTATTCTTATGGCCACAGGAAGCCTTTGCCACTTGAACATAAACATACAGATGAGTTACAAATTAAAGGAAAAACCTGAAAATGAGCAGACAAACAGAATAACACCCCCATCAATAGGTCATGAAAGGTCACAGGACAGTTTGATGAATATGAAAACGACGTGAGTGGCCTTCACTGTCACCTGAATTCCTTTAATTTGTCACCTGTATATTATTGATACACCACTCTCCGTGCTGGCCTCTAACCACTTTTTAGTTTTGGAAAAACAGTTCCACTTATTACATTTTTAATTTTGGTGGTGCAGTGGTTAGCACTGTCATCTTGGGTTTGAAACCAGGGCCTGGGGCCTTTCTGTGTGGAGTTTGCATGTTCTCCCTGTGCCTGCGTGGGTTCCCTACAGGAGATGCACTTCAGGTAAATTGGAGATTCTAAATTGCCTGTAGATGTGAATGTTTGTTTCTATATATCAGCCCTGTGATAGATAGGTGTTCTGTCCAGGGTGTACCCCACCCTAGCCCAATGTCAGCTGAGATTGACTGCAGCCCCCCACGACCCTGTCTGGATAAGCGGTATCCACACACTGCTACAACATCCATCCATCCTGTAGATGGATCCAGGATCCATCAAGGCAAATGTATTAATCACTCTGCTGCAGTGAACAGGGCACACTGGCTGGAAGGCTTGAAGTTATTGTTACTGGTGCATCTTGCATCATCTGTTTCCCATGTGTTCCTGCCCTTTGTGTTTCCCTTTTAAGGAAACAATGCCTGCCATGCTTGTTTGAGAACTGGACCATGGATCAATTGTAGTCTTAATTCTTAATTAATCAAGTGAAATTTAATGGCAGCAGGCTATGCCTTTTTCCAAGACTGAGCAGTGACTGTACAGTCACTTTCTCATCTGCAGTCAGTTGGTGGAAAGAAATCCTGTTTTTAACAAAAAACTGCAACACCTACAGATTAAGATCCTTTAGGCTGCTGTTGCATGCAGACCAACCCACCCCTACCCCTCCAGATTCATGTAGTTGATTCAGTTGGCTGAAACATGGGCAGTATGACCTAGTGTCACACTTGTACGGCCAAATATCACAAATGTTGCCAGTGGGCTTTACAGGCACACTGTAAAAGCAGTCTTGAACTCAGTCCTGCATTCCTAATAAGGCTAGGTACAAACCCTACATTAATATAACATTTACTGTTTCCATGACGAGTAGTAAAGAGGATCTTTAAAGTTTAGAAACAAATCTTTACATGAAATACCTTCCAGAGATTAAAACATTGAAATCTATGCATTACAGATGAAATGACTGTACATTAGCAACACTAGCACCACTGTTACTGAAACATAACTTTTAATACATCACATCAATTTTGTTTGACGGAACAACCTTTTCAGGTGTTTAGAAATTTCTTTCATTTTTAGTCCATATATAATTGGATTGAAGAGAGGATGATACAGAATCACTTGTAAAGTCATTATTAAACGTGCAGTTTTTGGAAATTCAGACCCCAGTCGAACTATAATAACATCATATGCACACAAACAGGAAAAACTGATTAAAACCAACAGGTGAGGTAAACAGGTCTGTGCAGCGTTTTTCCTGACATTTTTACAGCTTCTATAGGATATTATCAGTATCCTGGTGTATGTAAAGAGTATGAAGAGCAGAGGGAAAAGTGCAGTGATTATCACAGCAAAAACACCAAATATAGATCGTGAGCTTGAACTCACACAGTGGAGATTGTAAATTGAATTATTACAAAAGATTTCATTTAATGTTAAATTACAGAGTTTCATATCAGCACTCATTATTACTAGAACTGATATAAGACAAGCAGGTACAAGCCAAGCTAAACCCAGAAAAATACTCATAGTTGTTTTTCTCATGATAGTTGGATATTGCAGAGGTTTACATATAGACACATACCTGTCATAGGCCATGGCTGACAACAGTAAGAATTCTGAACTTCCTAAAGAATAAAATAAAAAAAACTGAAAGAGACAGGCTGAATAAGATATGATCTGTTTTTCAGATAAGTAGTCAATTAACAACTTTGGGTAGATATTAGCGCTGAAAAGAACAGAGTTGATTAACAAAGCTGCAATGAAAATATACATAGGCTCATGAAGGTTTCTGTGAATCCAAATAAGGCACACAATGGTGAAATTACAACAGATTATTAAAATGTACACTGTAAACATGATCAAAAAATAAAGATATCTGTATTTTTGCACTTCCATGTGTCCACTGAGGGTTATATAGGTTACATTAAATTCATCATCCATTGATCCTGTCTAATAATAATAATCAAATAAGAGAACAGGCAGATTAAATAACCAGCCTACATGCGTGAAAATTAAAAAGAGATCTCACTTTTACAATATTACTAACATCCAAACTGTACTGGAATTCTTCATTCATACACAGACACCTGACCTTAAAATGCACTTGGTGAAAGTGAACTGTTTAAGTCTGCAGAAGGTTTTTATAATATTGCTTCAGCCTCCATGGATCTCATTAAACTCTCCATGAAAATAGATTCTTATATGCAAAGAACTTCATCAAACCCTGGAGGCCTGAAGTCACAGCATTGTTTGACCCCTTTAACTTGGATGTCTTGGACATCTCTTTAATGTCTTGGATATGAAAGTTTATCACTTTGGAAGTAAGGTTAATGTATTTCCTAGTCATTTTATGTTTGTTTGCTTTAATTGATGTAGTATGAAATTAATTCCTTCTGCCACTTGAACCACAATCCTTAATGAACAACATTAAACAGTATGTCCATAAACTTCCTCCAGGTGCATCTCTTCCTCCTTACATGAATTTCAATATAGTGGTCTAAGTGCATACAGTGCTACCACTGAGTCAGTTGACTCAGTATGCCACCCAGCTCCATGGTTATCGCTCACCTTGACTCCTGTAATGACCTTCTGGTGGGCCTCCCTTCACACACACTGAAACCCTTACAGATGGTCCAGCCCATCTGTTCTTTGATCAGACCAAAAGGGCACATGTCACTCTACTACTCATCAGCCTACACTGGCTACTCATGGCCACCCAAATCAAATTCAGGTCACTAATGCTGCCTTCAGAGTGACTTCTGGGTCTGTACCATCTACTTGAACTCAATTATACTGGCTGATGCTCCTTCTTGGCCACTGTGTTCCTCCAGGGAATGTCATCTGGCATTTCCATCCCTGTACAGAAGGCAATACCAGTCCAGACTATTCTCATTTGTGGTTCCCCAGTAGCAGAAAAAGCTACCAAATACTATCTCTACCTTCAAGAATCTCTTTAAGACTCATCTCTCGCAAAAGCATCATCTCTTCTAACACCTCTAACACCCTAACATGCCTAACTAGCACTTACTATGGACTTTCAGTCCACTTCTTTATCTGATCTTCTTGTACTGCTTGAAGAAATATACACCAAGATCTCCTACTACACTGAACCTTTAGTTTGTCTCTCACTTGGATAAACACATCTGCCAAATGAGTAAATGCAATGTATTGTAATGTAATGTATGTCTGTCTCTTGACATGTGGTCATGTCAGATTTTAGTTCAAACAAACCTCTGTTCAAAAACAAATCTGAACCTTCCCTCGTCCAAGAACAACAGGCACATTTCCAAGTTACCTTTTTTTGCCAAGATCCTACAAAAAGTGATGCTCTGCAGTGTACAGCTGTCTTAGATGAGCACAACGGTTTTTTACAAGTTTCTGTTGGCTGCTTTCATAAGATGCAGCTTGTCTCCAACCATCTGTTAATGCAAGCGAATGTTCTGTATTGGTATCATTAGATCTCAGCAATGCTTTTGATACTGTGGACCACTGTATATTAGTTGAGAGGCTCAGGCAGTGGATGGCGTTCTCCTCATACCTGTCAGACAGGACTTTCTCCATTACAATTCAGAATTATGCCCTTTCAACTCAGTTCTCTGTTTTGTGGTGTTCCTCAAGGTTCTGTCCTGGGCCCACTTGCATTATATTTACTTCCTTTTGGACAGATAAGTATGCTATGCAGACCATATTCAATTAAACATTTATGTGAAGCCTCAAAATGTTTTAATTATATCTGTTCTACTAAATTTCCCTGACTCCATAAAATATTAGATGGCTGATACTTGTCCACAACTTAACTCTGACAAAGCAGTTCATTCTTTCTCTCTCCTCTTCCTCTTCACTTGTCCAACCTCCACCCTTTATCACTGTCACATCTAAAGAGAAAAACTGTCCTACATTTAGCAACTCAGTTTCTTCTGTAAATATATACAGTCCTAACATTTTGTATCTGTAGCTGCATTAAAACTAGACAGTAGTAGACAGAAGAATGTAGAGACAGCATGTGCATAAATAAATTGCTGATGCCACCTATAGCTTCAGGCCATTAAAGTTTGATGACGAAGCTGATAGCTGAGGAGTTAATGAGATCCACGGAGGGTAGAGGAGTCGTATAAAATCTTTTCACTGACTCACTCAATTTATTTTCCTACATCTGGAGATGAAAATGCATTGAATGGTCAGGTATCTGAATGAATGAAACACATTATGCGTACATGAAATCGTTATAGCGAGACTTCTATTCTCGTTTTTTATGCATGTTGTACAATCTGCCTGTTAATGTCTAATTTTTAATGGATGGCAAATTAAATGTAACATATATAACTCTTAGTGGGTATGTGGAAATGAACAAATACAGATACATTTATTTTGTGATCATGTTTACAGTTTATATTCTAATAATCTGCAGCAATTCAACTATTGTGAGTCTTATCTGGATTCACCAAAACCTCCATGAGCCTATGTACATTTTCATTGCTGCTTTGTCACTGAACTCTGTTCTTCTCAGCACTAATATCTACCCAAAGCTTTTTATTGACTTTTTATCTGAAAAACAAATCATTTCTTATTCAGCTTGTCTCTTTCAATATTTTGTATATTACTCTCTTGCTGGTTCAGAGTTCTTACTGTTGTCAGCCATGGCCTATGACAGGTATGTGTCTATATGTAAACCTCTGCAATATCCAACTATCATGAGGAAAACAACAGTCAGTATTTTACTGCTTTTAGCTTGGCTTCTACCTGCTTTACATGTTATGGTGGCAACTACACTGAGTGGTAATAGAAAGCTCTGTAACTTCAGTTTGAAAGGAATTTTTTGCAACAATTCAGTCTTGAAACTTCACTGTGTGAGTTCAAGAGTTTTATCAATATATGGTTTGGTTGTTTTGCTTAATGTTGCACTTGTTCCTGTGCTTTTCATACTTTTCACATACACAAAGATATTTATAATATCGTATCGAAGCAGTAGAGATGTGAGGAAAAAAGCTGCACAGACCTGTTTGCCTCACTTGTTGGTTTTAATCAGCTTCTCCTGTTTGTGTACATATGATATCATTATAGCTCGACTGGAATCAGATTTTCCAAGAACTGTACGTTTAATAATGACTTTGCAAATGGTTTTGTATCATCCTCTCTTTAACCCAATCATATATGGACTGAAAATGAAAGAAATCTCCAAACACCTCAAGAGGTTGTTTTGTCAAGTCAAGCAAGGCTAAAGAATGTTCATTAACTGTCATGATCATGCAGACATGTGATTCCTCTGATCTTTAGAAGTAATTTAATATAATAATTTCTTTATATGACTGATACACACTAAGGACCACCATCAGTTTCAACAGTGTAGTTTAATTTGCTGCTTCCTATAACTACTTGTCACATACAGAGTTACAGGAAGCCTATTCCCAGTAATCATATTCAAAATGATTATATTATCATTATGTTTCAGTGTAATGAAATTCACAATGTTCATCAAGTACAGATAAACATCAACATTTTAAATACAGAAAATGTCAACAATACAGATACAAAGCAGTAACTGTCATCATGAATTTTAAGTCTTAATAGCTTTAAACAGGAGAATATAACTGTGTTTCATAACTGTATTCTTCTTTTTGTTGTACTAATATTCTGCTTTTGCATTATGTATCATTTCAAATTGTGTATGTAGTAACAAGAGTTTGTGTGTCTGTGTTTTTGTTTGTGAGTCAAGTTTTGGGACGGCTGTAACTTTCAGCATTTCATAATAACTTTCTGTAAGAAAACTACAAATAAAAATTAAAATGAACTACACCACATTCTACTTGCTATAAAATAAGTATCTCATTATTTATGTCAGGTTAACTGCCATTAGTTTATCTGCTGCACGTCTGCAGCACAAATACACACACGGAAGAAACACTCACAGCTGTGAAACGGGATAACCAACCCTCTGAGCAAAAGCAATTAAGCAACCTGGGTGGCATTTTTATGAATCAATCTTAGAATAGTTCTGAGCACAACAGTCCTCTGAGCTAAATCACCATATAGTTTATTTAGGCCACAGTTTATGGGACTGTTGAGACTCAAGAGAGCTAATGTAGCAGGTATCATCAACATTTATTGACTGAAAATAATCTTTTCTGCATGTTGTAATAATCACATCATCCAAAAACAAAGCTTTACATTTATTAAAATAAAAGAACATATAACTCAGCCCTGTTTGAAGTGCAGTCAAGTTTACCTGGGTCATGCTGACATAATTTTCATATTCCTTTATGATGGATGGCCAGAGGCGCATATGAGGTCCATCTGTATATGGGGTGGGATTAGGAATTAACCATAATCATACACTATAGATGGGCTCTTTGATACACTGATATTTGGTGAGTGAGTCACACTCAGAACATTATGCACATTACAATGTACCGACAGCACACCCCCTAATGGCAGGCCAATACTGTGCTGCCTGTGGTAAATGACAACTTAAAATACCAAACCAGTGGCAACAACAAATCCTCACTATACCTCAGGGAAATACATGCACTGTAATCATGTAATGGAGTAGCTACTGCTAACTAGCCAGCAGTCTGCAGCTATACTGTCAAGCTGATGATGAGAAACACAAACAACAGGAGCAGATGAATTAACGCGACTTTACTGCTCCATCTGTGCTGAAACTATTTAAAAGTGGATTTCTATGCTCTACTTCATTGAAGCATGATTTGAAGGGATGATTTGTGTTTTTGAATATGGAGGTGGAGATGTGGTTCTATTATTCTTGCTCTACTGTCTTGCACATGAGGTACGAAAATATATGGTGTTTCCATCATGGTTTATGCCATATTGCCCAGTGAGACTGGTCTTATGTCATCAACCAGGCTATTTTTTTTCTCTCTACATCCAGATGAATAGTCATATATATAGTTGCTGGGGGAGAAATGTGCTCTTGATCTCACTCTGGATCCCTCCAGGGTCACACCTGGATCACTGGGTCAGTAAATATATAAATAATATTACTAATATAATATCATTTATCAATAAATAGTATAGACATCTCATGTCTAGACAATATATATATTTTCTCCAGTGCACCATTTGTATACCAGAATACAAACAGACTGTTTTTTACTGGACAAGAAACTCCTGCCCCTGCTCAAGTCTAGTGAACGGCATTGTTACTTCTGACCACACTTCGAAAACCCTGGTTTAGGTTATTATTAGAGCTGTCAGCATTAACTTGCTCATCGCGATCAGATTAAGGAGCGAGCATAAAGCGTTATTTTTTTTTAAATCATGTTAATCGTGTGCTGCCAAAGATTTTTTATTTTACACCGTCACCGGTGCTGTTACCAGTTACCTGTTACCAGTTACCTGTTACTAGAGCACTACTTTCTACAATCTTTGGCTGCTAATATTTTGACCCTTTGAAGCACCCTTACATGTTGTCAAGCTGCCACAGACACTTCCTACAAAGATTTTACAAGGTGGAGCAAGATGCTTCATGGCAAGTCATATGTATGGGAGCAAAAGGGGGACGGTTCTGGTCTGTATAAAGGGGCGTGTCGGGAGACCTAAAGTGTTTAAATCCAACGCCTGAATCATCCATGGTGAAGATCGAATTGATCGAGTTGGAAAATAAAAATATAACTTCTATCCGTCTACGGATAAATAAATTATTAGACATCTTCATAATTACACGTCAGACATACGAACGTTAGCTTCCAGTTCAGACAGACTGATGGTTATGTGTTGTCAAGCAAGAGAAAACTGTTTTGAAACGCAAAATAATCATGTATAATCATGTGATAAAACATGCAATTAATTGTGATTAACTATTGAAATTCAGTGTTTAATTGTGATTAAGAGGAAATCAATCATTTGACAGTCCTAGTTACTGCTGTTTATTTATTTTTTTTTATATCTTGTGGATGCAGTTTGTGGTCTTGTCAATTACACGTATAATATGTGTATGCAATTAAAATCTAAATAAAGATATATGGATAATTTAAAATGCAAGCCAATAGGTTGTCCATGTAGCAGCTTATTATGATCCATGGTTAATTTATATTATTAGGTGACCTTTAGTGGTCATTATTATTATGTGAGCAGAGGAGGAAGTCAGGAGAGGTAGTATGTGGAGTGGCAAAGGAGACAGCTGTTAGTTCCCAAACCTTAACCATGTGTTTACGATTGTAACCATGATGATGAAGGTTCAGTACATTGCTGCCATAGGGGCCCTATTTCAGGAGATGCTCCTGCGGGTTGTATCTGTATGTGTATGTGCTGCAGACACGTAGCAGATATGTTAGTGACAGTTAACTGGGCATAAATAATGACACTTATTTTACAGCGAGAACAACATGGCTGAGTTAAATGTTAATTTTAATTTTTTTATTTTTATTTTTCCTTTAGAAAGTTGAAGAGCAAATTATTATGAAATGTAAAAGTTAAAGGCCTCACAAGACTTGGTCCACAAATAGAAACAGACAAACCCACAAACACGTATTGTAAAAGGAGAATTTAAGTGCAACATATGTTGCTGCTCTGCTGTTTTCTCTGTTTGAAATGTTGACATCTGTACTTGATGAACACTGTAAACTTCATCATTACACTGAAACATAATGATACCACAATCATTTTGAATGTGATTACTGGGAACAGGCTTCCTGTAACTCTGTATGTGACAAGTAATTGTAGGAAGCAGCAAATTAAACTACACTGTTGAAACTGATGGTGGTCCTTAGTGTGTATCAGTCATATAAAGAAATTATTATATTAAATTACTTCTAAAGATCAGAGGAATCACATGTCTGCATGATCATGACAGTTAATGAACATTCTTTAGCCTTGCTTGACTTGACAGAACAACCTCTTGAGGTGTTTGGAGATTTCTTTCATTTTCAGTCCATATATTATTGGGTTAAAGAGAGGATGATACAAAACCATTTGCAAAGTCATTATTAAACGTACAGTTCTTGGAAAATCAGATTCCAGTTTAGCTATAATGACATCATATGCACACAAACAGGAGAAGCTGATTAAAACCAACAAGTGAGGCAAACAGGTCTGTGCAGCTTTTTTCCTCACATCTCTACTGCTTCGATACGATATTATAAATATCTTTGTGTATGTGAAAAGTATGAAAAGCACAGGAACAAGTGCAACATTAAGCAAAACAACCAAACCATATATTGATACAACTCTTGAACTCGGACAGTGAAATTTCAAGACTGAACTGTTGCAAAAAATTCCTTTCAAACTGAAGTTACAGGGTTTTTTCTTACGACCCAGTGCAACTGCCACCACGACATGTAAAGCAGGTAGAAGCCAAGCTAAAAGCAGTAAAATACTGACTGTTGTTTTCCTCATGATAGTTGGATATTGCAGAGGTTTACATATAGACACATACCTGTCATAGGCCATGGCTGACAACAGTATGAACTCTGAGCCACCTAAAGAGTAAAATATGAAATACTGGAAGAGACAAGCTGAGTAAGATATGATCTGTTTTTCAGATAATACGTCAATAAAAAGCTTTGGGTAGATATTAGTGCTGAGAAGAACAGAGTTCAGTGACAAGGCAGCAATGAAAATGTACATAGGCTCATGGAGGTTTTGGTGAATCCAGATAAGACTCACAATAGTTGCATTACTGCAGATTATTAGAATATAAACTGTAAACATGATTAAAAAATAAATATATCTGTATTTGTCCACTTCTACAAACCCACCAAGAGTTATATATGTTACGTTTAATCTGTCACCCATTTTAGCATCCTCCAAATATTTAACTATTATTAATTAAATAGGCAGAAGGTCTAACAAATATGCATCAATAAAAACTAAGAAAAAAAGTCCCAGTGTGATTTCATTAAATTATAACCTATGTTAGACTGTCCTATTCATGTACCTGACCATCTACCTGACCTTAAAACAGCCTTTGATGACTGTTCCTCTACATAATTCAGAAAGTGAACTGTTTGTGTCTGAGGAAGAGTTTTTATAATATGTAATCGTCCTCTAAGGATCTCATTAAATTCCAATCCAGAAGAGCCATTTACATGTGAACAACTTCATCAGCTCTGGAGGCCTACATTTACGAGACAATCCATAGGCTTTTTTTCAGCCCATTTTATGATCCATTATACTCCATATATCATTCTTTTGAGATTTCCTGTCTTCACTAGTATGATGATAAGCTCTCGCTTCTAGCTTCTCAGGATGCTTACAAGTTTCCTTCAACAGTTGATGCATTGTCTTGTCGAAAAAATCAGTTTGCCTTCAGTAAGGCAGCCATGATGGCGTCAACTCTTGGTGCTTTCTTTAGTATGATTAATATCAGGTATGATTAATATGGAGCTTTGTACTTTGTACTTGTGCCAAATGAATAAATGTAATTTTTGCATCACATCAGTTTTAGTTTATGGTTGATTATTGTGATTTCTCATCTTGTTTTGTTGTAATCATTACTGTCATTATCAACCCTGCCCCCTTCCTCACTTCCTCTTTTCTCTCACTTCCACAGACATATTTATGTACAAACATATCATTAAGCATATACATGCTAATATCTATACATACAATAACCTAATTATCAACACCCATTATTATTTATTAAATTGTTACTATTATCATATCTATTACTGTTATTATCTGGGCTGAGAAGAAATAGTACTCATCCTTGGAGGCTCGTTGAAGGTGATGAAGACTTTTGTTTTGTTTTTCTTAGAAGGACAAATGAGGATATAATTTGATTTTAAAATTATCGTAGAATATTTTTTTGGTAAAATAAACATTTTAATGACGTTAGTTCAACCATAAAGCTTACGGGAACTGAGCACATCAAGTAGATATAAGCACAATTATGACTTTCAAGGCACCAAATTTAACATTTTCACTCACATAGAATGCCACATCAAAAATTTAAAAACATTTTTTAACATTAATTATAATCTTTAACAAAACACCCAGAAACAATGACGCCAGTATGGAAGACATTAGCAGTAACAGGACTCCACAGTATTTTTCTACAGGTAATCAAAAACAAACTGGAGTAAAATAGCACACAAATATTCTGCTGCACTTGCAAAGTCATCTTGATGAAGGCCACCAGCATTTTTTTAATTTTGTGTTGCTGGAGGTTTTTTTTATTTTTTATTTCGTGACGCAAACAGTACAACAGTTATCTGTCAATAAATTAGACCATTTTGCAGAACAATCGCTTGAGATGTTTATAGATTTCTTTCATTTTTAGTCCATATATGATTGGATTGAAGAGAGGGTGATAAATTACTATTTGTAATGTCATTATGAAACGTACAGTTTTTGGAAAATCAGTTTCCATTCGCAGTAGAAGTACATCATATGCACTCAAACAGGTGAAGTTTATTAGAACCAGCAGGTGAGGTAAACAGGTCTGCGTAGCTTTTGTCCTGACTTCTCTACTGCTCCGATGAGATATTAGAAATATCCTGGTGTAAGTGAAAAGTATGAAGAGCACAGGGAGAAATACAGAATTCACAAAAACAACCAAACCATATATGTTTAGCGCACTTGAACCCACACAGTAAAGTTTATAGACTGTGCTGTTACAAACTATTCCTTTTAAAGTGTATTTACATAGTTTTTTCGTAGCATTCAGTACAGCTGGTGCTGCATCCTGACAAACAGGCACAATCCAAGCTAAAAACAGTAAAATACTCACAGTCTTTTTTGTCATGATCATTGGATATTGCAGAGGCTTACATATAGACACATACCTGTCATAGGCCATGGCTGACAACAGTAAGAACTCTGAACCACCTAAAGAGTAATATATAAACCACTGCAAGAGACAAGCTGAATGAGATATTATCTGTTTTTCAGATAAAAAGTCAATCAAAATTTTTGGATAGATAGCAGTGCTAAAAAGAATAGAGTTAAGTAATAAAGCTGCAATGAAAATGTACATAGGTTCATGGAGGTTTTGGTGAAACCAGATAAGGAATATTATGGTTGAATTACTGCAGATTATTAAAATGTATACTGAGCACATGATCACAAAATATAGATATCTGTATTTGTGCAATTCAATATACCCATCAAAGGTTATAAATGTTGCATTGAATTCATCCATTATGATTATCATACAATAAATGTTACTGTGTAAAACAAGCAGGTTATGTAACAGGCATACATGACTAAAAACTGTTAAGAAACAAGTCTTTGACGATTACATACAACCTGTTTAATTTACATTCACCTGCACTTTGTGTGTCTTCACCCTGAGAATTTAGACAGTCCAGCTCTGTGGACTGTTTTTATAAGACCGTGCCACCCTCCATGGATTTGATTAAACTCTCCACTAAGAACATACAAACAACATCACATAACTCTGGAGGCTAGTACACAAGAGCAACAACAGGGGGAATAGGTGGGTACTTGGTGTTTCAGGGGCCACTTTCATCAGCAGGACACCAAGCTTGTGGACATTGTTGTCAAAATGCACAAAGGATTTCCACAACCCAATGCTTACAGTACGTCAAGATGGCGCCACATTAGTAACATTGGTACTGAGGTTTCTTTTCTCTTTTCTATTTTCCACAACTATTGAGTCTCTTTTGTGTGTTGTTATTCTATAGTGCAGGTTACACTGTATGTGACCTTATCCAATCTCTCTGTATCACAGACCATCAAGATGCGCTTTGTGTCTGAGCTGGGCAGCAAAGAGGGTCTCCTTGCTTCTGTCACACTGCTGAAGTTTCAAGTGCAGTGGCTGACTACAAATTCTCACACATTACCCCATGATGAGCAGCAGAATGCAACGCTTAAGCAACAGAGATCCTGAATCATTTCCCTATACAATAAAGACTATATCCATGAACTTAACACACTGTGCCCCCATGGAGGGGTCCTTCAGCATGGGAAATCTTGTGTTGACTCTGAAGAGGAACAGGTTGTCTAGGAAAAAATTTGACAGACTCCTCATGTGGTATAAACATTGCTTTAACGATAGGGAGTTGTAGCCTACTGCCAGTACCACCTTGATTCTCTTGGGCATGAAACAAATGCTTTATCTTCTAAAAGAAACATAAAAGTTTGGCAAAACATAGTGGAAAAAACTGTTGCATCCCTACATGCAATTATACTGATGGAAATATCAGAAATACTGATGATCCATCAGTTATACTGATGGAAATACTGAATATGTAAATTCTTTGGGGTATTTCATGCTTTGATTGACAGTCATCGGTCAATAATGTGGTTCACGCTGGGCACCCTAAACCCCTAGGTCAACAGGGCACCAGACTTGCCTCTTTGATATGAAGAACAAATACCCCAAAGAACCATTAAGCACCATCTACGGCAGACAGACTACAAATAGCTTCAGATACCACATACAGTCTACACAATCAATACAGACATCTACCTTCAGTCAGGGACATGTCAAGCTTTGTTCCTACATCCATGAGACCCATTAATACCTGAGATAGTCTGGGTGTTAGAAAGTCCAACTTCATATTCCTCCTTTCCACAAAGAGGCTCCAAGTAGTCCCTCACCCTGTAAATGCACCTCCTCCCACATTATAAATAGAGGTCAGGATGAGGACTTCCTCCACTTTGTATAATTTAATCAATTTATTCTATTTGTTAAATGAGGATAATTAGTATTTGAAATATTTTGACTTCAAGGCCAGAATGAAATTGTTGGGCAAATATTGTAATGCTTTCTTCTCTGTCTCAAACCATGGCAAGCATCCCGGGAATCAACACACCTATTGAATAAATGGAATTAACAGAATAGACGGAAGATTATTCGTTACCCTTGTTTCCCGGTGGTTTGTGGCTCCAGTTAGAACCTTAAGTAGCCAACAAATGGTCCTTCGAGCTGGAGACTGAGCCACACTCCACACAGTGACCTACAATGGCTGCTTCAGAGACCGATGGCATTAAACCCATTGATGAACACACTGATGAAGGTCAGGCTCCCTCTACTGAGTATGTGGATGGATTCCAAGGTATAATAGACTCAACCCAGCCCAATATGGACAACCCCAGAATTGTCTTAAACATTACCTAAGCCATCTACACCTGCTCACCAAACCGAGCCTAGCCTTTCACCTCAACCTTTATTACCTACCTCCCACAAAGGGGACCATGTCCTTTTGCCATCATTACCTTCTGAAGTATTAGCTAAACCTTCAAGTAGCTATGACCCAGGGGCTTGACCTAAAAGGGATAGGCAGCTGCCTGACTACTATACGCATTATACCCTGTCAGCTGCAAGTCTCCCTACAAGCTCCCGAATTAGTAAGCATACCAATGGCAGCTATGCTTCTAACTTGAGTGATCTCCAAGCCAGCATCCTTGAGGAAAAGGCAAAGAGAGATGAGCTGGAGGACCTTAGAAGGCAAAGACAGGAGGACAAGGAACTTGATGAACAATGTAAATTAATTGATGAGAACGCCAGAGCTGCCCAATATAGACAGCAGGATGCACACAAGGAGAGAGAGAGAGAATTGTCAGATGGATTGAAATGAACAGACACATCCGTATTAAAGAACAAGAGCTTGAGTCAGTCCAGCTTGTTTCTAGTTTTATTAGACAGAATATATCTGATTATGATCACCCTATTGGAGCCTCCGCTCCTACTCCTTCATCTCCTCATGGTAATGTAGCCACCTCTTCATTTTATGACCTGCCTCCCTCCAGGATATTTACTCCTGCCCCATCAAATGTGATCATTTGGCATCAACTTCACCACTTCCTCAACAAACCCTTCCCATGTCTCAGCCAATACGGCAAAGCCTAGCCCTTGATCAGACTCCCTCCTTGCCCTCTGTAGCTACCAATCAAGCCACACTGCTGCCCACGCCCCATGCGCCTGCCCAGACTATAACCTCTTCTTACCACCATGCATCTGCCAGGGAAATGCCAAGAATACCAAGACCCTCACTTCCTGTGTTTAAGAGTGGTTGAGAGAGCGATTTTGCCCTCCTGAAAATGGCTCTGGAGAACCTCCTTGACAATCACTCCCATCTGTCGGAGCATAAATATCAGATCCTCCTAGAACCCCTTCAGCACCCAGAAGCTAACAAATTAGCCAGATCCAGCATGCATGATGCAAGACCATATTCCATTGCTCTCCAAGCTCCTCAAGAGAAATATGGTCAGCCAAGGCTGCTAGTTCAGAGTGAAACTGGAGCAATATTGAATTCCCCCATCATTCGTATAAGTGATGTAGACGCTTTTGACCATTTTTTCCTTTCTGTAGATGCTCTGGTGGAAATGTTGCAGTCCCTGGAGGGCCCAAATGGATCTGAGTTAAGATGTGGTTCTCATGTTGACAGACTCCTCAGTAAACTTCCCGTCCAGTATAGAGATGGATTTGTTGAGCACTGTATTAACCATGGCATTCTGACCAGGCAAGCAAACCAAACTTATTCCGTCCTTGACCTTTCAACCTGGTTACAGTGAAAGGCAAGAGCCAAACATACTATATCAGAGAGAGCTGTTGAGCTTCACAAACAGGAGAGACCACGTACTGGGAAAGAACGCCAGCCCTCTAGTCAAGTCTCCTCTGTCTAACTGTCAACAACATCTGAGATGAGCAGTACACCCAGAGCCTGCACCAAAGAGAGGGTAAATATTAATAAGCCTAAGGGAAAGAATTGCCCCTACTGTAATGTCAGAGACCACTTTTTTGGTTCATGTTCAGAATTTAAAAAACTCTCTAAAAGTGAACTCATGAAATGGATCAAGGAGAAGGAAGGATGTATTAAATGTGGAAGAACATATAAAATGGAGACATGTACTCTGAGAGGACCATGTAACATCTGTAAGGAGCTTCACTTCACTTAACAATTCTGTCAATGGGTCACTGACAAATAAAGCTTTTAAAAATGTTTTTTTAAAAAGTCTTTTTAAAATGGATATTATGCATATTTTTCAAATTAGAATAATGTGTTTCTACAAGCCTTATTTGTGTTACAACATTTCAAAGTTTTAAATTCATTTTTTGACAGTATTTTTAACTTCACCACCTGAAAAATGTCAGGTGGCGCAACCAAATTTATATACTTTCCTTCTATTTATTCGAAGTGAAATTTTTGGCAAGTATACCTGAGTGTATCTATAGTGGCTAACACATTGTTATTTTGTGGTTGAGTTTTTTGTTAACTATAATTTAAGATTCTTGCATTTCAGTGGCCAGGTAATTAATATTTTTAATATCCAATTTTACATTTAAATACAGAAAAACTTGTATATAAATATACAAATTAATCTATTTAATACAATAGCTATATAAATCATAGTTTACAACCATTTGTTCAGTTTAACCTATCGTTTATTGGTTTAAATAAATATTTTACCTGGTCACACCACCTGACGATTCAGCGAATTTCAAATTAAACAGGCTTCTACTTAGACACCTGTTAGCCTTTGCTAGCAAGTTCATACATATAGTTTTTTAATAAAATGAAGAGTCTTATAATAAAATAACATTTTCCTAGTTTTACTTTGGTTGTACCACCTGACATGAAAAGTGTACCAGCCCAACTATGAGTTGAAAGGAGCTATTTTTATCAATATTTGAGAGCTCTACAAACCTTTTCACTCATCAATAAAGATCACTTGGGGTCCTGTGGCTGATGGAATATCCTGTTTGATGTTTTTGAATTATCTTAAACACCTTAACTATAAATATTTGTGAATTTAGTTTATTTGAAATGTCTCAAACATGAAATCATGCCACAGTATTTATTTTGAATTTTTTATTATTAAAATATCATATTTAATACTTTTCTCAGGCTGTTCATTAACTCGGACCGTTGCGCCACCTGACATTTTGGTGGTTTGAGATGCCAAAATATAAAATATATGCATTATTATAATGTACTGAAAACATGGTCAAACTACAGCAGTTTTATAGAATAAAATGATGCATGTCATGAATTAGTTAAAATTATTTTAAAGGAAAGTAATACACTCGGACACAAAAATATGCACGTCATGTCAATGACCCCAATGCAAATAAACCAGCCACAGTAATGTTTACATCCTCTCCTTCAGAGCTCCTTTACATGGACAAACCTAACCATTCCCATAAAGTCATGCTGAAGGTTGTCAAAGTATGTCTCCATAATGGGGAAAAGACCCTTGCAACTCATGCAGTCCTTGATGATGGTGCAGATAGATCTATACTGCTCCCCCAGGCTATCCAGTATTTGGGCCTCACGACTCAGCCTGAAATCATGTCACTATGCACAGTGAGACATGATATAGTGTAGTTGACTGGAGCATCTATATCCTTTGAAATTTCTCCTATTAACCAACCAACGGAAAGGTACAGTGCATCCGGAAAGTGTTCACAACGCTTCACTTTTTCCACATTTTGTTATTTTACAGCCTTATTGCAAAATGGATTAAATTCATTTTTTTCCTCTACACACCATACCCCATATGGACAAAGTGAAAAACGTTTGCTTGAAATTTTTGGAAATATATTAAAAATAAAAAACAAAAAACATCATATGTACATAAGTATTCACAGCCTTTGCCATGACACTCAAAACTGAGCTCAGGTGCATCCTGTTTCCACTGATCATGTTTCTACAACTTGATTGGAGTCCACCTGTGGTAAATTCAGTTGATTGGACTTGATTTGGAAAGGCACACA
Source organism: Trachinotus anak (assembly GCF_046630095.1). Lineage (NCBI taxonomy): Eukaryota > Metazoa > Chordata > Actinopteri > Carangiformes > Carangidae > Trachinotus > Trachinotus anak. The sequence goes on from NW_027273890.1 coordinate 1,670,266, forward strand.
CCTGTCTATATAAGGTCCCATTGTTGACAGTGCATGTCAGAGCACAAACCAAGCCATGAAGTCGAAGGAATTGTCTGTAGACCTCCGAGACAGGATTGTATCAAGGCACAGATCTGGGGAACGGTACAGAAACATTTCTGCAGCATTGAAGGTCCCAATGAGCACAGTGGCCTCCATCATCCATAAATGGAAGAAGTTTGGAACCAGCAGGACTCTTCCTAGAGCTGGCTGCCCGGCCAATCTGAGTGATCAGGGCAGAAGGGCCTTAGTCAGGGAGGTGAACAAGAACCCAATGGTCACTCTGACAATGCTCCAGCGTTGCTCTGTGGAGAGCAACCTTAAGTAGAGAGAACCTTCCAGAAGGACAACCATTTCTGCAGCACTCCACTAATCAGGCCTGTATGGTAGAGTGGCCAGACGGAAGCCACTCCTCAGTAAAAGGCACATGACAGCCCACCTGGAGTTTGCCAAAAGGCACCTGAAGGACTCTCAGACCATGAGAAACCAAATTCTCGGGTCTTATGAAACAAAGATTGAACTCTTTGGCCTGAATGCCAAGTGACAAGTGAGGAAACCAGGCACCACTCATCACCTGGTCAATACCATCCCTACAGTGAGGCACGGTGGTGGCAGCATCATGCTGTGGGGATGTTTTTCAGCAGCAGGAACTGGGAGACTAGTCAGGGTCGAGGGAAAGATGAATGCAGCAATGTACAGAGACATCCTTGATGATAACCCGCTCCAGAGGGCTCTGGGCCTCAGACTGGGGAGAAGGTTCATCTTCCAACAGGACAACGACCCTCAGCACACAGCCAAGATAACAAAGGAGTGGCTTCAGGACAACTCTGTGAATGTCCTTGAGTGACCCAGCCAGAGCCCAGACTTGAACCTGATTGAACATCTCTGGAGAGATCTGCAAATGGCTGTGCTCCAACGCTCCCCATCCAACCTGATGGAGCTTGAGAGGTTCTGCAAAGAAGAATGGAAGAAACTGCCCAAAAATAGGTGTGCCAAGCTTGTAGCATCATACTCAAAAAGACTTGAGGCTGTAATTGCTGCCTAAGGTGCTTCAACAAAGTATTGAGCAAAGGTTGTGAATACTTATGTACATGTTTATGTATATATATATATATTTTTTTTTTTTAAATAAATTTGCAAAAGTTTCAAGCAAACTTTTTTCACTTTATCATTATGGGGTATTGTGTGTAGAATATTGAGGTAAAAATGAATTTAATCCATTTTGGAATAAGGCGGTAACATAACAAAATGTGGAAAAAGCGAAGCACTGGGAATACTTTCCGGATGCACAGTATTTCATCAATGGAGCATTCACTGCAGAGAATCTTGGATTGTCAGAGCACACATACCCCGTGAAGCAACTACAAGAGCAGCATCACCACATCAGTGGTATTCCATTACAGTCTGTTGATCATGCATCTCCTCTTGTTCTCACTGGCTCAGACTATGCACATTTTATCACAGCCACTGAACCAACACTCATGGGACCATTCAGGAGATGCTCCTGCGGGTTGTATCTCATGTATCTATTAGTAACAGTTAACTGGGCATAAATAATGACACTTAGTTTACAGCAAGAACAACGTGGTTTAGTTAAATGTTAATTTAAATTTTTTTAATTTGTATTTTTCCTTTAGTAAGTTGAAGAGGAAATTATTATGAAATGTAAAAACTACAGGTCCCCCAAGACTTGGTTCACAAACAGAAACAGACAAACCCACAAACACGTATACAGTGTACTTGATGAACACTGTAAACTTCATCATTACACTGAAACATAATGATACCACAATCATTTTGAATGTGATTACTGGGAATAGGCTTCCTGTAACTCTGTATGTGACAAGTAATTGTAGGAAGCAGCAAATTAAACTACACTGTTGAAACTGATGGTGGTCCTTAGTGTGTATCAGTCATATAAAGAAATTATTATATTAAATTACTTCTAAAGATCAGAGGAATCACATGTCTGCATGATTATGACAGTTAATGAACATTCTTTAGCCTTGCTTGACTTGACAGAACAACCTCTTGAGGTGTTTGGAGATTTCTTTCATTTTCAGTCCATATATGATTGGGTTAAAGAGAGGATGATACAAAACCATTTGCAAAGTCATTATTAAACGTGCAGTTTTTGGAACATCAGATTCCAGTTTAGCTATAATGACATCATATGCACACAAACAGGAGAAGCTGATTAAAACCAACAAGTGAGGCAAACAGGTCTGTGAAGCTTTTTTCCTCACATCTCTACTGCTTCGATACGATATTATAAATATCTTTGTGTATGTGAAAAGTATGAAAAGCACAGGAACAAGTGCAACATAAAGCAAAACAACCAAAGCATATATTGATACAACTCTTGAACTCGGACAGTGAAATTTCAAGACTGAACTGTTGCAAAAAATTCCTTTCAAACTGAAGTTACAGGGTTTTTTCTTACGACCCAGTGCAACTGCCACCACGACATGTAAAGCAGGTAGAAGCCAAGCTAAAAGCAGTAAAATACTGACTGTTGTTTTTCTCATGATAGTTGGATATTGCAGAGGTTTACATATAGACACATACCTGTCACAGGCCATGGCTGACAACAGTAAGAACTCTGCACCAGCAAGAGAGTAATATATAAAATATTGAAAGAGACAAGCTGAGTAAGATATGATCTGTTTTTCAGATAATACGTCAATAAAAAGCTTTGGGTAGATATTAGTGCTGAGAAGAACAGAGTTCAGTGACAAAGCAGCAATGAAAATGTACATAGGCTCATGGAGGTTTTGGTGAATCCAGATAAGACTCACAATAGTTGCATTACTGCAGATTATTAGAATATAAACTGTAAACATGATTAAAAAATAGATATATCTGTATTTGTCCACTTCTACAAACCCACCAAGAGTTATATATGTTACGTTTAATCTGTCACCCATTTTAGCATTCTCCAAATATTTAACTATTATTAATTAAATAGGCAGAAGGTCTAACAAATATGCATCAATAAAAACTAAGGAAAAAAGTCCCAGTGTGATTTCATTAAATTATAACCTATGTTAGACTGTCCTATTCATGTACCTGACCATCTACCTGACCTTAAAACAGCCTTTGATGACTGTTCCTCTACATAATTCAGAAAGTGAACTGTTTGTGTCTGAGGAAGAGTTTTTATAATATGTAATCGTCCTCTAAGGATCTCATTAAATTCCACTCCAGAAGAGCCATTTACATGTGAACAACTTCATCAGCTCTGGAGGCCTACATTTACGAGACAATCCATAGGCTTTTTTTCAGCCCATTTTATGATCCATTATACTCCATATATATTATGCCTCTCATTCTTTTGAGATTTCCTGTCTGCACTAATATGATGATAAGCTCTCGCTTCTAGCTTCTCAGGATGCTTACAAGTTTCCTTCAACAGTTGATGCATTGTCTTGTCAAAAAAATCAGTTTGCCTTCAGTAAGGCAGCCATGATGGCGTCAACTCTTGGTGCTTTCTTCATTCTGTAGTCTGTAACTGCTTTGACCTTCATCTTAGTCTTCGCTTAATCACATAAAAGATAGTGGTCACTTCTGGTGTCTGCAGATCTGTATACACTAGTATCTTTCACTGTATTCCTGCATCATTTAATTAGTACACGGCCTATCTGATTCATGCTCCTATCTGGAGACATCCCTGCTGCCTTGAGTATATTCTTATCCGGGAACAGTGGTCCTGTTATGATAAGCTTGCTCATGTTGCACATTTCACACAGACTTTTCTCATTATCATTCCAATTTTCCCAGCCCGTACCTGGCCATCACTACCCATCACCACCCGTCCCTGTACTGGTCCCCATTTTCATCTCCTACTTTGTGCATTCCTACTATCTCGTACATCTTGCAGTCTCATGTAGAACTCAGGACTCTGGACTCAGGACTTGGGACTCTGGGACCCACCACCCCCACCCCCACCCACCCTCCCTTTCTCCTGTAGACTGAACCATGTGATGGAATTAAAAATTTCATGCACTAGTTGTGAAGATGACATTTAATCAATATCTGTGCCACATACACATTCTGATTGCTATTATAATAAATGATAGTGATGATTGTTACTATTACCGTGATTAGTATTATTTACTATGATTAACATCAGGTATGATTAATATGGAGCTTTGTACTTTGTACTTGTGCCAAATGAATAAATGTAATATGTGCATTTTTGGCATCAGTTTTAGTTTAAGGTTGATTGTGATTCCTCCTCTTGTTTTGTTGTAATCATTACTGTCATTATCAACCCTGCCCCCTTCCTCGTTTCCTCTTTTCTCTCACTTCCACAGACTTATTTATGTACAAACATAACATTCAGCAATCTATACATACAATAACCTAATTATCAACACCCAGTATTATTTATCAAATTGTTACTATTATCATATCTGTTACTGTTATTATCTGTGCTGAGAAGAAATAGTACTAATCCTTGGAGGCTTGTTGAAGGTGATGAAGACTTTTGTTTTGTTTTTCTTTGAAGGACAAATGAGGATATAATTTGATTTTGAAATGAATAATAATTTAACGCATTTAATTTAAAATTTAACAATAATGATATGGTTTAAGTTATTTTTATTCAAGAAAATTTGACTCTCTCAAGGCAGCAAATTCAACATTTTCACTCACGTAGACTGTCACATCAAAAATTTTAACATTAATTGTAATCTTTAACAAATCACCCAGAAACAATGACGCCTGTATGGAAGACATTAGATGGCGCCACATGAGTGACAACTAGTTATGGCAGCTCTAAATTGATACTGAGGTTTCTTTTCTCTTTTCTATTTTCCACAACTATTGTGTCTCCTTTGTGTGTATACCTTTGTTACCATGGTTCAACAAACTGACTCAACAAGATGAACATCAAACTCATGATTTTTCACTGCTGTTTGGACTGTTTACACTGTGGTCAGGGGGTTACGTTCAGCCATGGATTCACTGTTTACACCAGGGAACAGCTGTTAGTAGAACTTTACGTCCAGAACACAATTGTGACCTTCCACATGAGACCATCATGGGGAATTTTATATCCATCCACGACAAAAAAGACGAGCTGGTGGCGCTAACCCAGCATCAGAGGGACGACTGGGAGTGTGGCATAATACTGATGTTCACAGAGACATAGCGAACTGGGCTCACACCAGGTTCCACTGTTTTCCTGGATGGTTTCCAGATTATACAGACCGACAACAGAGGGAAGAGTGGTAAGAGGGAAGGTGACTGGCAGTGTTTGTTAATGACAGATATTACAATGAAAGAATGTACATGTATCTGGATGATTGTTTGCATGAGGCCTTACTACCTCCCGAAGGAATTCTGGCATGTTATCACAATAGCAGTATATATCATTGTGATTGTCTCACACACTGTATCACAGATTATATCAACTTCTAAAAACAAGACAACATAGTTGTTTACTACCAACAAGCCCTGGGTTACTCCAGGGGGCCTGTACTTCAAAGGAAGTTCAACATACCGTACTCAGGATATATTTTTGTTGTCTGCCCTCATTAAATTCGTAAATTCTTTGCACTTGCTATTAATTTTTCTCAGTACCTTTATTCAACAATAATGCCTCCAATTAAACCACTTCTGACTTGATTATGACTAGCCTACATATGCAGCGCTGTGATATGGAAATATGCTGCTTTGGTCAGAATATGAGCCTAGGCCTACATACAGTCATCCTGCAGTCTGCACTCATATTAGATTGAGTCACCTTGACTTCAGTCTATAGTTATTCTATAGTGCAGGTTACACTGTATGTGACCTTATCCAATCTCTCTGTATCACAGACCATCAAGATGCGCTTTGTGTCCGAGCTGGGCAGCAAAGAGGGTCTCCTTGCTTCTGTGACACTGCTGAAGTTTCAAGTGCAGTGGCTGACTACAAATTCTCACACATTACCCCATGATGAGCAGCAGAATGCAACGCTTAAGCAACAGAGATCCTGAATCATTTCCCTATACAATAAAGACTATATCCATGAACTTAACACACTGTTCCCCCATGGAGGGGTCCTTCAGCATGGGCAATCTTGTGTTGACTCTGAAGAGGAGCAGGTTGTCTAGGAAAAAATTTAACAGACTCCTCATGTGGTATAAACACTGCTTTAATGATAGGCGGCTGTAACCTACTGCCAGTACCACCTTGATTCTCTTAGGCATGCAACATAAAAGTTCGGCAAAACATAGTGGAAAAAACTGTTGCATCCCTACATGCAGTTATACTGATGGAAATATCAGAAATACTGATGATCCATCAGTTATACTGATGGAAATACTGAATATGTAAATTCTTTGGGGTATTTCATGCTTTGATTGACAGTCATTGGTCAATATTGTGGTTCACGCTGGGCACCCTAAACCCCTAGGTCAACAGGGCACCAGACTTGCCTCTTTGATATGAAGAACAAATACCCCAAGGAACCATTAAGCACCATCTACGGCAGACGGACTACAAATAGCTTCAGATACTACATACAGTTTACACAATCAATATAGACATCTACCTTCAGTCAGGGACATGTCAAGCTTTGTGCCCACATCCACGAGACCCATTAATACCCGAGATAGCCTGGGGCCTGACCTTACTAACTCCATTCATCGACTGCTATTTATTGATGGACTATTTTAGGGACATTTACTATTTTACACTGTGTTTTCTTATTTTCCAAATTTGTGTTGTGTTTGCATTGACCCTTTACACAAATGATGTTCCTAATGGATAAATAAAGAGAGGGCACAGCCAAGGTGAAACAGTCCATGTAATATAGCATTACATTGTTGTCATTAACATGCAACAGAAAACATACAACATATAATAAAACAGGCATTATGCAGGCCTTTTGTCACAGAAAAGTGGTTGGACGGCAGTTGCTTTGTGATTTATTTACTATTCATTTAGGACTTTAAATATTAATCTGTGGTGGTCTAAACCCAGATTTGTACCACTTGAATATCCCCACTTTGAGCAGAGGTGCAAGAAAATGTTTTATTACAAAAGTAAAGTGAAAAAAACTCTTTCGTTCATGACTGTCATTTAAACTGAACTTTCAAATGTTAACACAGCATAGATAACTAATATGAATGTCAATCCTGACAACAGGTTTCTTTTTTGCCAGAAAATTAAATATGACTGACTAAGTTACTAAAGAGAATAAAAATGCAGTATTGGATATTTAAATACCCGCAGCTAATATCTTTTATACATTGTTAAAGGCAGTGCTGAAAAACTAAATCAGACAGCAACAGCTTACATCTCTTTATGATTACAATAGAAAGGTTTGTTAAAGGATAAATCAGCACAGACAGATTAGTTCGCTTTGGCTTGACACAACAACCGTTTCAGGTGTTTGGAAATTTCCTTCATCTTCAGACCATATATAATTGGATTACAGAGAGGATTATACATTATTATTTGTAAAGTCATTACAAAACGGGCAGTTTTTGGAAAATCTGATTCCAGTCTAATTATGATCATATCATATGTAAGCAAACAAGAATAGTTCATTAAAACTATCAGGTGAGGTAAACAGGTCTGTGCAGCTTTTTTCCTGACTTCTCCACAACTTCTGTAGGATATTATAAGTATCTTTGTGTACGTAAAAAGTATGAAAAGCATAGGAAATAGTGCAACATTAAGCAGAACAACTAGACCATAGATAGATAGCACTCTTGAACTCACACAGTAAAGATGGTTGGTTGAGTTGTTGCAAAAAATTCCCTTCAAAGTAAAACGACAGAGTTTGTTATTAATATTAAGTACAACTGGAATTGAAGTCTGACAAGCAGGCACAATCCAAGCTAAAACCAGCAAAATACTTAAAGTTGTTTTGCTCATGATAGTTGAATATTGCAGAGGTTTACATATAGACACATACCTGTCATAGGCCATGGCTGCCAACAGTAAGAACTCTGAACAGCTTAAAGAGTAAAATATAAAAACTTGAAAGAGACAAGCTGAATATGGTATCATTTGTTTTTCAGATAAAAAGTCAATCAAAAGCTTTGGGTAGATATTTGTGCTGAAAAGAACAGAATTCACTAACAAAGCTGCAATGAAAATGTACATAGGCTCATGGAGGTTTCTGTGAATCACGATAAGACACACGATGGTAGCATTACAACAAATTATCAGAATATAAGCTGTAAACATGATCATAAAATAAAGATACCTGTATTTGTCCACTTCCACATGACCATCAAGAATTATATATGTTACATTTAATCCAGCATCCATTAATGTTGTCAAAAATTAAATGTAACCACATAAAACACAGCTTAGACAATAGGCGAGTATCCACATAAATAATGTGTCACTCAGATTACTGTCAAAATTCATAGCCCGCCTGTGCAAATGCACTTGGTGTGTGTTTGTCTTCGGAATTCAGAAATCCAACTTTCTAAGTGGGAGCAATGATTTTATCAGACTGTGTTTCCCTCCATGGATCTCATTAAACTCTTCACCAAAAATCTACTAAGGCGTCAACAGTGTCTAGAGGCATGATATTTTTCACACTATGACTAGTCAAAAAGTCTTCTGTGAAAAAGGTCTTTGACACTATTTCAACAGCAGTCAGACATTTTTAGCAAACAAGCTTTGGGATATATTAGAAGGTTAGTGACAACGAGTGACTCAACAACAACCAGATGGAAGGCAATCCATCCAAGTGTCACAACCCCTGGATTGGGGAAACCAGGGCATCCTCCTGAAGCCAAACCTCTCACTTTAGCACATAAGCTTTGGGTGATAACCGAAAGAATTAGATTGCAAATACAAGCAGCTAAAATGAGTTTTGGAGTGGCTGGTCTCAGCCTTAGAGATAGGATACAAAGATGACATCCGGGGGAAGAGGAGCCGCTGCTCAAGACTCAGTCAAAGGGGTTCAGGCATCTGGTTAGGATGCCTACTGGGCACCTTCCATTGGAGGTCTTCTGGGGACAACCAACTGGTACAAGGCACCAGGGTAGACCCAGAACATGCTGGAGAGACTATACATCTTATCTGGCCTGAGAACGCTTCAAGAACCCCCAGGACGAGCTGGAAAACGCTAGGAAGAAGGACATCTGGACTACTTTGCTTGACCTGCTGTCACCACGTACTCACCTCTGACAGGGCAGATGGATGAACGGAAGGAGAGAGGGCAACAAGCTATCCTGGCCTGGTCTGAATGTACAGAAGACATCGTGGTCCACAAATCACAGAAGATTTTAATGATTGCTATGGGAGGAATGTGTCCCAACACACAGTGCATCACACCCTGCTGTGTATAAGACTGCTTTGCCACAGACTGGTCAGGAAACTCATACTAACCCCTGTCCACTGTTGAAAGCACCTACAGCACCTAAGAACAACCAAAAGAGGACGCGTGGTCTGATGAGTGTAGGAAGAAGACCAACCAGTGGAGGGATCTGATGATCTGCACCACACTCTGCTAGGAAATCCTGGGTCCATTTTTCAACAGGATAATGCTCACCTCGTTCAGGAATGGTTTGCAGAACATGAGAAAGAGTTCAGAGTGTTGCCCTGGACTCTAGATTCCTATCCCCTGGAACTGAGTTTCGAGCTGTGGGACCTCTGAAACATTGATAATCATTTCTCCTTTTTCAGAGGACCTGTGGGTTCATGCGTCCAGCTATTGTTGACATTTTAGTAGATATTAGGTGGAGAGTTTAATGAGATCCATGGAGGGAGACACAGTCTGATAAAATCATTGCTCACACTCAGAGATTTCTGAATTCTGAGGTAAAACACAAACCAAGAGCAATTGCACAAAGTAGTTGTCTGTAAGTTATGAATTGTTGCAGTCTCCTGATCGACACATAATTCTATCTGTTTAATTTTAGTTTGACGACATTAATGGATGCTGGATTAAATGTAACATATATAATTCTTGATGGTCATGTGGAAGTGGACAAATACAGGTATCTTTATTTTATGATCATGTTTACAGCTTATATTCTGATAATTTGTTGTAATGCTACCATCGTGTGTCTTATCGTGATTCACAGAAACCTCCATGAGCCTATGTACATTTTCATTGCAGCTTTGTTAGTGAATTCTGTTCTTTTCAGCACAAATATCTACCCAAAGCTTTTGATTGACTTTTTATCTGAAAAACAAATGATACCATATTCAGCTTGTCTCTTTCAAGTTTTTATATTTTACTCTTTAAGCTGTTCAGAGTTCTTACTGTTGGCAGCCATGGCCTATGACAGGTATGTGTCTATATGTAAACCTCTGCAATATTCAACTATCATGAGCAAAACAACTTTAAGTATTTTGCTGGTTTCAGCCTGGATTGTGCCTGCTTGTCATGTTGCATTTCCAGTTGTACTTAATATTAATAACAAACTCTGTCGTTTTACTTTGAAAGGAATTTTTTGCAACAATTCAACCAACCATCTTTACTGTGTGAGTTCAAGAGTGCTATCTATCTATGGTCTAGTTGTTCTGCTTAATGTTGCACTATTTCCTATGCTTTTCATACTTTTTACGTACACAAAGATACTTATAATATCCTACAGAAGTTGTGGAGAAGTCAGGAAAAAAGCTGCACAGACCTGTTTACCTCACCTGATAGTTTTAATGAACTATTCTTGTTTGCTTACATATGATGTCATTATAGTTAAACTGGAATCAGATTTTCCAAAAACTGCCCGTTTTGTAATGACTTTACAAATAATAATGTATAATCCTCTCTGTAATCCAATTATATATGGTCTGAAGATGAAGGAAATTTCCAAACACCTGAAACGGTTGTTGTGTCAAGCCAAAGCAAACTAATGTATCTGATTTAATCATTTACAAACCCTTCTATTGTAATAAAAATGAGCTGTGAGGAGATGTGAATAATGAAGAGATGAGAAGATATATGAGGAGGGTGTTTTTTTATTTCAACAACTAAAGCACAGTAAAAAGAAGAACTACCTTTAAAAATGTCATTATTGATACTTTTGCTAGAGTTATCTAAATATCCAACAACATTTTATTCTGTGAAGTAACCAAGTCATCAGTCAGTCATATCTAATTTTCTGGTAAAAATGACACCTGCTATCAGGAAGTACATGCATATTAGTATTGTTATTCCTGCTGTGTTGACTGTTCAAATGTTCATTTGAAGTGACAGCCATGAACAAAAGAGTGTTTCACTTTTGTAATGTTACATTTTCAGACTCAAAGTGGTACAAAACTAGGCTTAAACATTCACAGATCAATATTTAAAATCCTTAATAGTAAATAAATCACAAAGGAAAAAATGTCTGACTTAACTTTTTTCACTTTTCTTGCCTGCATAATCAGTGAGCTTTTTTATCATGTGTAGTATGTTTTCTGTTGCATGTTAATAACAGTCTACAATATATGGACTATGGTTTCACCTTAGCAGCACCGGTGTTTGAAAGGGCTTCAAACCAAAAGGCAATTCTTACGGTCAAAACAAATCTGGTGCCCTGGCGACCTCGAGGGTTAGAGTCCCAATCATGAGCTGTGGATGCAAAGAGAAACTAAGAAGCACAAACCAAAAAGACACTGCACCTAATGTCCTCTGTGCTCCAGCTCACTTGCACCTCAATCATTGTTTCAATGTCCACTGTAAACACTTCAGGAGCAGAGCATCTGTTCTTCAGTAGTCACCATCTTGGTCATGACTGTTGGTTAACACAGTTGCACATTTATGATGAATGATCATATTTTACACTGTCCCAACATGTAACAACAGAAAAAGAAAAATATTGTGACTTTTACTGCATTAAAACAGGAAGGGTGATTGTAGAGCAGAACATGGTTTCTTCTTCTCTCCATCACTCTCAATAATTACTATTGTGTACGTGATCAGAAACGAAGAAATGAAATGGAGCATTAAAGTAGGGATCAAACAATTACTGGCCCAGTCCATTATCAGATCCTATATTAAGCATGTTTACAATTTTTAGTGAAAGCTGATAAGTCTGCTGTCTGCAGTCCCTGTTCTGTGGTTTGGAGCAATGTCCTGCCCACAGCACTGTCCGATTGTTTACACGTCATGAGCAATATCCCATCAAAGCTGAAAGCTACTGTTTACACAGACAAGCACAGACTAGAGCTGCTCTGGTTAGTGAGTGGGGCTGTGAGTCAAAGGTTAGGCAGCAAACATGGCTGAAGTTGTAATAAACATCACACCTTAAGTTACAAAAACGCCACATAGTGATGAACAAGTTCACTGAGCCAAGACACAAGAGCAGGACAGTGTCAGGGAGAGAATCCATTGCCAACTGCTAAGCTAAAGTAACTAGCAGATCTGAACAGTGTGCATATTTGCAGTTCCCAGGTGAGAAGAGCACCGAAAGAAAACAATTCATTCCAGTCAGGCACTTTGCAGCCTGTTACTGTTATCAGTCTACAACTAATACACACTCAGTGGGCAGTTTATTAGGAACACCTATCTTAAACTGATGCAGTCTAATACAACAGTCCTGTAATGAATCCTCCTTCATGAAGGTTATAATGTTCAGTTTTTATTAAAATTGTTTTAGACAGTTCTTGATATAACTGTTTGATCATTTTGGAGGATGTAGTGTGTGATATTCTTGAGCTGTATCATTGTATTATTGTATTGTACAGATAAGTATTTCTGTTATTTAGTCTACTTTCACTGATATAAATGGGGTGGACAAAGTAATAGAAACACCTGGACACTGTGGCAGGAGTCCTTATGTAGCAGTAGTTTAGTGTTGGCGAATCAGTTCCAAATATCAGTGGTTTGTCATCCTTGATTACTAATAATCAGTATCAGAATCAGCCCTGGAAAACCACACTGTGCGGTACAGATAGGCAAGCCGAGAGAGCCAACCAACTCCTTAATACATACCTTTTCATGACAGCAGCTGTGACAAATCTCTCTTAAACTCAGGTCCTGTCCTATCTCATGGTTTTGTGCTGCCTGTCTCTCCTGTGCTGAAAGTCCCTCTCCTCCATCTTGCTTCTCTCTACCTGGACATCTTCACCTTTCTCCTTTCTGCATGGACAAGTTTAAGGATTATTCTTCCGAACTGATGCTAAACACATGAAATGTGAAGTACGGAGGAAAAATATCTAAGTATCTGAGAATATCTAATCACTTTACCAACAGAAATATTTACCATTAACTGACAATGTATAATCCTGCATTTTCCGGCCTCAGTGTTGTTAACCTTTCCGGGGTTATTGTCTGGACTGTAGTTGTGAAGCACAAAGATACGGGAACTTCGGTCTTAATTACTTGTACCATTTATTTATTAACAAACATCCTAAAGTGCACATACATTACACTGCAAAGCTATACTGCTAACTCTCTACTTGGTTGCCAGCCTCACACACTCTTTCTCTTTAGCTATGCACACAAGTTATGTACTGAGCTGTTTCCTGAAAACAGCTGAGCTGCCAATGTAACAATATTCTGTCTCAACCTTGCTTCTGCTGCCTCTTAACGCTTAGGCAGAAAATACTGTGGCAGTAGTTATCTAATGCTAAAGTTAACCTCCTTCTAAAGTTTAAGCTACACACACGTCTGCACATGCATATAATGCTGCAATATCAGAATGTGGAAGCTGAATCAAGGACAGCTTGACAAGCACACTTTGGCTAAAATTACTCACCCGTCAGAGACTGCAGAATTATCCTCAATGCCAAAGTGCAAAGGTCCATAAAGTGCTGCTCTCCTCTCCAGCCTTTATCAACGGGACATGGTCACAGTCTTGAAAATTACACGAACTACAGAGCTGGTTATCAAGCCAGCATCCAGAGGCAATAGCCTACTGATGTCAAAAGTTGGTAGCAAATTACCTGATGGATGCCAACGGGCAATATCAGATCCGTTATGGGACAGAAAGCTGTCCTGAGATCAGATGTGAGGAGAGATGTGGCTTCCCCTTCAGTATTGCTGTAACTGAAGTCTATTCTTAACTTTAACTGCACAATCGCTGCTCCATAGCCAGATTTACAATAAACAGATGTGTACTCATCAGACAGTACAAGAGGTTACAGCATGTGCTCTGAGCAGGACTTATCCAGGGCACGACAGGGATCCTGAGTCTGCCTGAAGACACAGGCAACCGGCCGGAGCTAGCTGGTCAGCATGCTAGCTCCGGCTAGCTGGTCAGCATGCTAACCAGCTAGCTCCGGCTAGCTGGTTAGCATGCTGACCAGCTAGCTCCGGCTAGCTGGTTAGCATGCTGACCAGCTAGCTCCGGCGGGAGAAAGGAGCGTTAGAAGCAGAAGCTAAACAAGAGGGCTGCTGCTGGTGAAGAGAGGAACTGAGCCTGATGCTGAACTCAGTCTCTGGAGCCTGGTAAAATCCACCGGGTCTTTGAACCTTCGGTCGTTAACTGTCTGCTCCTCCATTATTTATGTTCCCTTAGTCCGTAAGTGTCCAATGATTAAAAAACCAAAAACCAAACTGTTTTTCTTACATATATTCCCGGTTGTGAACACTGTCATTGAAGTCAACAGCGGAACGCCAAGGCACCTCACTGCACACTTTCCCGCCTTCCGGCAGCCTGACAGCGGGTGTGCTTGTTTTTCTTACCTTCCTGTCTCACTGGAGGTTTCTCTGCAAGAATGCGTTCTGGTTTAACTCCGGGAGGCCTGGGTGAAGACGGCGAGCGCACCTACGCGAAAACCCAAAGACAAGCGTCTGCCAGTCGTACTGCGAACTGCTATTGGTTACTGCCTGCTGCCAATCATTCTACTCTGAGCCGATGGTGATTGGCTGTGAAAAGTATGAACCGTCCCACCTCACAGCTGAGAGGGTGCAGCAGGAAATGTATGAAAAAAGGATCAACGCTGGTTTAAATGATATTAAAACGCACAGTTTTCCCTTCCAGCACCTTTTAGAGCGGCTTAAGGACGCCAGTGAAAAAATAAAAAGTCCACAGCTCCAAGCAGAGGCTAGAGGCCTGAAATTTCACACAGGTGTTTTCAACACGATGTAGACGGGATATGCTGATTTTAATCGTTCTTGCATAGAATATATATGCATATAGTAAATTTAGTTTTATCAAATATGATTTTTTTTTCGGCAAGGACGAAAAATAAATATTATGTATGAACCGATGCAGGTTGGGTTTTATTTCCATGCTAAAGCAAATTTTCAGGAAACTAGAAGATGTTATCTTTCAAATGATCAAATGATCAAAATTGGTCTCATACAGGTATTTTGGCCTGACAGTTCTTCTGTTATAAGCTTTTTTATTTGAATATGCAAATATATGCAAATTACATTTAAAAGGCTGGGTTTTACAAAACAGCTGTTAACGTTAACGTTGGCTATCTATCAATAGCAAAAATTAAAAGGTCATTTAAAAGTCTACTTTACATACATTCACAACAGATGATGATTTGTTCTGTCTGTTAATGGCTGTGTTGAGTGTTCCAGTGTATCACTTAGGACAGGGACGCTCAGTGGCTTAAAAGACCCCGTTCGAGGCACGAGCAGTAAGGGTGGGTAATGTAAGGGTTTTACTCTGTTGGGGAACTTGGGTTATGGAAGTCATTTATGCTATTTGAGAACTATGGCCACACTCTTGGTGTCCTGTTGACAAAAGGGGGACTGAAAATAGAAAACACTCTGGCCTTTGTGGTAACAGAATATGTGAGGTCATGAAATGTAATATTATGACAGGCATGTTCAAGGGCTTCAATCCAGCTTTGGGTCTACTCAAACATCAAGGACCCACCCATTCCCCCTGTTGGTGCCCCCGCGTACTGACCTCCACAGAGTGATGAAGTTGTTTGAATGTTAGTGGCTCCCGGTGAAGAGTTTAATGAAATCCATGGAGGGTGATATGGCCTGATAAATACAAGTCACAGCCCTGGACACTTCACTGTCTCAATTCTTGGTGTCGTGCAGGTAACTCTAAATCAAACAATCCCAAACAGGTTGTGTGTAATCGTCAAAGACTTGTTTCTTAACCATTTTTATTCAGGTATGTCTGTTACATAACCTGCCTGTTTTCACTGCAACACTTTCACAATCATAATGGATGAGTTCAATGCAACATCTGTAACACTTGACGGGTATGTAGAATTGTACAAATACAGATATTTATATTTTGTGATCATGTGCACAGTATATATTTTAATAATCTGCAGTAATTCGACCATAATATTCCTCATCTGGTTTCACCAAAACCTCCATGAACCTATGTACATTTTCATTGCAGCTTTATTACTTAACTCTATTCTTTACAGCACTAATATCTACCCAAAACTTTTCATTGACGTATTATCTGATAAACAGATCATATCATATTCATCCTGCCTCTTTCAGTGCTTTATCTATTACTCTTTAAACGGCGCAGAGTTCTTACTGTTGGCAGCCATGGCCTATGACAGGTATGTGTCTATATGTAAACCTCTGCAATATCCAACTATCATGAGAAAAAATAGTGTCAGGATTTTTTTGGGTTTAGCTTGGCTTGTACCTGCTTGTCAGATCACAGTGCCAGTTGCACTGAGTGCTAATACCAAACTCTGTAGCTTTACTTTGAAAGGAATCTTTTGTAACAATTCAGTCTACAAACTTCACTGTGTGAGTTCAAGAGCACTATCTGTGTACGGCGTGATTGTTTTGTTAAATGTTACAGTATTCCCTGTGGTTTTCATATGTTTTACATACACAAAGATCATTATTGTAACCTACCAAAGCTGTGGTGAGGTCAGGAAAAAAGCAGCACAGACCTGTTTACCTCACCTGCTGGTTTTGATAAACTTCTCCTGTTTGGTAACATATGATGTCACTGTGGTTAAACTGGAATCAGATTTTCCAAAAACTGCCCGTTTAATAATGACTTTACAAGTGATTCTGTATCATCCTCTCGTTAATCCAATCATATATGGACTAAAAATGAAAGAAATTTCTAAACACCTGAAGAGGTTGTTCTGTCTTGATAAACTGATTTAATGTATAAACAAAAATAAATATTGGTCAGTTATTTCTTCTGTAATAACCCTGTCGAAATGAGATGTCTGTGACTTTTGAAAGGTATTTAATCTAAAAAAACTGTTAGTGACTGCTAAACATTAAAAGTTGTCATTAACTTCAACATTGTAAAGATTATTAATTGATTATTTTGCTGCATTGCTGCATCATTAAAAAAAAACTGTACAATAGTTTGATTCTTTGTAAAGTAATCAAGTTTCATTAAAAACCCTATAAGAAGTTATGTCATTCATGTTGGTATCACTTTATCTCTGTGTATTGAGGAAGTGTGCACTGTGCATTAAGATTTATTAGATGTTATCATTTCATATTCACCACCATGAAGATCATTTTCTGTTTTGTTTCTTGATCTGTTTTGTTGTTTATTGCTAATTTGCTTGATTTAAATTGTAAATGTAAACATTTCCTGTGGGACAAAGCAGGTTTTCAGTTTATCATGGAATTATTATTATTGTTATTATTATTATTACAGACTCATCATCAGTGTGATGCAGCTGCATCACACACAAATGGATGGGACACACATGTACACACCCTCAACTCTCAGGCCAACAGCAGAACTCTCAGTTTCTGTCACAGTCCATGACACTAAAGGCTCTTTCAGACATGCACATTGTCACTTCAGAGTGAAGTCAGTTTTATATGTTGATCTCATATCTAATGAAGGAGCCGAGGCATTTTCACACAGTCTCACTAAGGTAGACAAACACTTACTATGTCATAATTGTGAGAAAACTATCAGCAAATGAGTAAAATATTTGCAATTATTAGATAATATACAACACACTAATGGGACAGGAGGTGGAACGCTTCAGAACTTGCCTGAGAATCATCATGTTTTTAAGTTTTCTTCAGTATCACAGTGATCTAGTGACAGTTATTTGTACTTCTATGGGTGCACTGCAAACAGGAAGTGATAATAACTCATTCAGCATACTTAATTTTACAAAATGTAAACAAACTGTTTTTTTTTTTTTAATGGGACGAAACTTGTACCCACAGTGTTACTCACTGAAGTCATGGCAACATTACACTTTCTGTTTGCTGTAAAACTTAACATCTGTTCACACAAGTGACAAAATGACAAAAATCTTACTCCTATGTAACTTTATTTCTTAAATATAATATCTCATTTTAAAGTGCACAGAGTTCAGAAAGTATCGTAAAGTTTTTAGTCCATTTCTTTAGCAGTGGCAACTGTAATACAGTGACTATTCTGTTTAATGACATAAATATATGACAGAGGCAAACGGTCCAGTAAACAAGGTGTACAACACCTCTGGGTCCTTGCTGTAGAGTTTGATGTAGTTGTTCAGATGATGGGAGCGCTTGATGGAGGTTTTAATGAGATCCGTGGAGAGTGATCCAGGCCGATTAAAACAATCCAACAGACTCAAACTGTTCACTTCCTTCTTGGATATCTGCACTTAGTGGATTATTTCACCATACACACAAGTTCATGTGAAGGTCAGATATATAAAAGAAACTCTTATACTAAATGTATCATATGTTAATGTCATTTTCAAAGTGAGACTTCAAGCCATCTTTTCTCTTCATAATTTGTTTAGACAACCTGAATGGATAATAAATTAAATGTAACATATATAACTCTTAACGGGTATGTGGAAATTAATAAATACAAATATCTTTACTTTGTGATCATGTTAACATCTTATATTCTAATAATCTACAGTAATACTACTATTATGAGTCTCATCGGCATTCACCAAAACCTCCATGAACCTATGTACATTTTCATTGCAGCTTTATTACTTAACTCTATTCTTTACAGCACTGCTATCTACCCAAAACTTTTGATTGACCTTTTATCTGAAAAACAGATCATATCTTATTCAGCTTGTCTCTTTCAGTGGTTTCTATATTACTCTCTGGCCTGTTCAGAGTTCTTACTGTTGGCAGCCATGGCCTATGACAGGTATGTGTCTATATGTAAACCTCTGCAATATCCAATGATCATGAGAAAAAAGACTGTGAGTATTTTACTGCTTTTAGCTTGGCTTCTGCCTGCTTGTCAGGTTGCACTGCCAATTGTACTGAATGCTAATAAGAAACTGTGCAACTTCACTTTAAAAGGAATAGTTTGTAACAGCACAGTCTATAAACTTCACTGTGTGAGTTCAAGTGCGCTAAATATATATGGTTTAGTTGTTTTAGTGAATGCTGTATTTCTCCCTGTGCTCTTCATACTTTTCACTTACACCAGGATATTTCTAATATCTCATCGGAGCAGTAGAGAAGTCAGGACAAAAGCTACACAGACCTGTTTACCTCACCTGCTGGTTCTAATAAACTTCACCTGTTTGAGTGCATATGATGTACTTCTACTGCGAATGGAAACTGATTTTCCAAAAACTGTACGTTTCATAATGACAATACAAATAGTAATTTATCACCCTCTCTTCAATCCAATCATATATGGACTAAAAATGAAAGAAATCTATAAACACCTCAAGCGATTGTTCTGCAAAATGGTCTAATTTATTGACAGATAACTGTTGTACTGTTTGTGTCACAAAATGCTTTTTAAAAACCCTTAAGATGTTAAAACTCCAGCAAAATGAGTTTTATTGTGAGCCCAGGGCAACAGAAAATGTGTGTGCTATTTTCTATTCTACCCCAGTTTGTTCTTGATTACCTGTACAAAAATACTGTAGAGCCCTAATGTCTTCCATAATGTTTTCTGGTGTATCGTTAGAGTTTGTAATGAATGTTTTGATTTGACAGTCTATGAGAGTGAAAATGTGATTTGGTGCCCTGAGAGAGTCTAATTTGTTTGACTAATTTGCTGTTGTTGTCAAATAATAGTAATCATTATAATGGTTATAATTCTAACTACCCCCACCATGAGCTGAATTCCCATCTCAATGGTCAAACTCACATCATGCCTATTTTCACAAAAATGTCTGAATTCATTTCAACATTAAAATGTTTCCTCGTTGTTAAATCAAGTCTTATTCATTTAACAGGTATAAAAAATGAAATTATATCAAGGTCTGGACCAAATCAGTCCATCTAAGTCACTAGAGAAAGGTGATTGGTCTATTTCCACATCAAACCCTACGGCAGTTTGATTGCAGGGCAAACGGCCGAACCCAGACATTATCAAACAAACAGACATGTTTAAAAATCAGGAATATTTATGATTATTATTATGTCAGTCCCGGAGCAGCTGACAGTGTTGCCAAGCAACAGTAAACGATGTAGTAAACTATCGTTAGCTAGCATACTAGTGTTGACAGATATTCAAACTAACAGTTAGAATCACACCTCCTGGTCCAATAGACAGTAAGTGTTGACCACGTGTCCCTACCAATTCTTCCACCAATCATCATCATTTGACCTTTATTTGACCTTTTGTTTTTTCTCACAGCAAAGTTTTACTAACATTTCAGCAAACTGTTGCTCTACAGTCTCCATTTTGTTTATATCTGCTACCCCATGAGATCACGTCCAGTGTTGCATTGCTCCCTGAATCCTCCCTCTGGCAGTCATAGATGTTTCATAAGACCTCCATACGACACCAAAGCTCAGCCTTGCAGTCAGTTTTTGCCAGTGGCCATTTGTGATACTGGAGCCAAAAATCCCCAGTGGCCACTGTTCTCAGGACACCTCCAGCTGTAAACATAGTCAGTTATTACTCTTTGTATTGTATCTTTAAACCATGGAGGTTTAATCCTTGTCAAACCTTTCCAAAGTCCAGCAACCCTAAGCCTAACCCTCTCTTCCAAAGTATCATAATCCACAGTAAATTTCAATTATGGTTGTTTAAAGTAATACCAATGCAAGATTACAGCGATTGACATAACTGTAGGTAATCATTTGTCACGCGCTCTAGGGTATCCTCATAACATGATTTCTTCGACCAGTCCTCCAACCTGAAAAACCATACAGGTTGTTTTTTCCACTCTTGAAATAGCGCCCCTACAGTTACAATAACAACCACACGGACTGTACCGATATGTCATACCTACCTTCCAAACCATGGTTACTGTAATAATGGTCATGCCTAGGTTAGATTTAGGCACTAAGGCTACTTGGTTAGGTTAAGGAAAAGATGGGGATTTGGATTAAAATAAGTATTTCTTCATCATTTGATGATTGAACTTTGTTGTCATGGTTACAATAAAAACAACTTGGTGAACTTTGTGGAGCGGTCATGGATAATATAAACAACATTCTCTCCTGTGTCATATTCCTCTGTTTTGTTGACGCATCCATCCACCCCAACCTCCTCCTGACGTGAATTATGTTGCTCTATATACTACATCACCTCACTTGGGTGTTTTGAAACACTGAAGGTTTTCCCAACCACTGAGCAACTCTGTTTACAATGTTAAGCCTCCAGAGTTTGATGAAGCAGTTAGCAGTTGTTCGTAAAGCATAATGAGATCCATGGAGGACGAAGCGATCTGATAAAAAACATTCCACAGACTCAAGCAGTTCACTCTGGAGATGAGCACACTCTAAATGGTCACGTAACTGTAAATGAAAAAACTCTCAGGTGCAGGATACATGTTAATTCAGTTTGCAGAGTGATAGTTGTGTTCTCTACCATTACTTGCATTTTCCTGTTATATAATCTGTCTCTGCTAATCATAAAGTGAATTAATGGATGATGAATTTAATGTAACCTATGTAACTCTTGGTGGGCATGTGGAAGTTGACAAATACAGATATCTTTATTTTATGATTATATTTACAGTATATATTCTCATAATCTGCAGTAATTCTACCATTGTGTACCTTATCTGGAGCCACCAAAACCTCCATGAGCCTATGTACATTTTCATTGCAGCTTTGTTAATCAACTCTGTTCTTCTCAGCACTGTTATCTACCCAAAGCTTTTGATCGACTTTTTGTCTGAAAAACAGATCATATCTTATTCAGCTTGTCTCTTTCAGTTCCATATATTTTACTCTTTAGGTGGTTCAGAATTCTTACTGTTGGCAGCCATGGCCTATGACAGGTATGTGTCTATATGTAAACCTCTGCAATATCCAACTATCATGAGAAAAACCTCTGTGAGTATTTTCTTAATTTTAGCTTGGCTGCTGCCTGCTTCTCAGGTTGCAGTGCCAGCTGGGTTGAGTGCTAAAAAAAAACTCTGCACTTTTACCTTGAAAGCAATCTTTTGTAACAATACAGTTTATAAACTTCAGTGTGTTGTCTCAAGCGCACAAATTATACATGATATGGTCATTTTGCTAAATGTTGCACTTCTCCCTGTGCTTTTCATACTTTTCACATACACCAGGATACTTATAATCTCCTACAGAAGCAGCAGAGATGTGAGGAAAAAGGCAGCACAGACCTGTTTACCTCACCTGATAGTTTTAATCAACTTCTCCTGTTTGTGTGCCTATGATGTTATTACAGTTCAGCTGGAATCAGATTTTCCAAAAACTGTACGTTTAATAATGACGTTACAAATAGTAATGTATCACCCTCTCTTTAATCCAATAATGTATGGACTAAAAATGAAAGAAATCTCTAAACACCTCAAGAGGTTGTTCTCTCCAGCCAAAATTATCTGATGTATTAATACTAAATACCATATATCAGTATGAATGGCTCTGGGCTCATTAATTAAGTTTGTGATGGTCATGAATTGAAGAAATTGAACATGTCATTTTAAAATGCTCTGAGTTCATCTTGAGTGTGAACGGCCTCAAATACAGGAGCACGTCTGTTTTGCACAGATTGTTCTTTTGTCCTGTTGTGTTTTAGTTCCTTAATCAGAAATGTATGGAATCACACTAGTAAAATGTTTCTTCTTTACAATGACCCAGTGCCCTTATTGAACAGGTTGTGATTGTAAGTTCATGAAACCAAATAAAAATATAATAAACAAACGTGTTATCCACAAACATACAGATTGAAACCCAGAAACCTGGCCATGCAAAGCACTGGCATAGAGGAAAAGATGTGACACTGACAGAAAGAGGGGAAAAACTGAGTCAGGTTAATTTGATAAGTCAGAGATTTTTATTTGATTTTGAATTAATATCCAAAAACTGGTGACATTTAATAAAGCTTAAAATCTAAGATGGATTCACAGTAGTAATGTTATTTGACATTTTACAGGGCTACTTTACTGTTGAGACCCAAATTGCAAATGCTTGGCCCACTTTTTTTTTGTACGAGAACAATGGCTATAAAGGTCAAACTCTTGGAAATGTGTCTGCAAATAACCAGCAAATATCTCTTGGCCATATATAAGATTCACTCACACTGAATTTGCATTGACTGTAAAGCCAAGTATGAGATAATGGGTTTCTTCAGCTTAGTCTTTGTGAGCAATCTGGCTGCAGTGTTTTGGCCAGACTGCAGTTTTCAAAAACTTGCTGGCTAACTCGGTATCAGGAAGTGGAAATAATTTAATCCCAGAAAGTAGCAGTGGTAGGGTAATAGTAATGAAAATGGTCATCTCATGTCCTTAGCATTTGGTGCTAATATTTGCTAATACATTTCATGAAAAGTCTTCATGAGACTATATAGAAATCAATGACCTCTTTGAAAGATCATACACCTCTGTATAAAATGAAGGAGTTATGGTTCAGAATGCAGAGGTTTGGACTCAAGGCAGGACTCAGAGACATAGCAGTTGAGGGTAGAAGAGACATTTACAATTCAAAGTCAGTGGCAGAAACAGGTAATTAGGCTGCATGGGAAAACAAAAGCAGGCAAAGGACAATCAGGCAGGAAGGCACAGGTAACAGACAGGAGTCAGGATCGGGCAGGCAGAGAGTGGGTATGGTGATCATGTGACTGGGATTGGGGGGAACACACTACAGGTCAGATGAGGAATGGCGGGCTTCTGAAATGACAGAAGTTTACTTATCCAGCACCATTAAAGGGATGACACCAGTCCCTCCCTACAGGTCATGATGACGTCAATTAGAAACGGATCCAGAACATTCTGTAACCCTCCCCATTGACCAGGTGTTGGAATGTGCCCTCAGGCAGGTGTGGCAGAGGTGGCAGATGGAGGCCTGGACAGATGGGTCACTGACCTCCTATAAGACTCAGTAACAAGGGAGATTAGCAAGTGCACTGTATGGGTGAGACTTGTGGCAGAATTAGTGAGGAAATCATATTCCACCCGCAGCAGCTGCTTGTTCCAGAAGGAAGGATTCCAGTAAGTAAGAGAAGGGAAACTGGTTTCTATTTGGATTGAAGTGCTCTGCCTGGCCTTTTGTCTGAGAAAGAACCCTTGAGGACAAGAAGACAGCAGAACCAATTAATAAGCAAGCCTTCCTCCAGAACCAGAGACCATTTAGCTTAGCACCGTTTCAGTAATCTCTTTGGCTGATGGGAGCTTCAGTAAGGGAATGACTTGTGCTAACTTTAAGAACTTGAATCAACAACTGATAGAACGGTGTTGAGCTGGTTGCAAATCAGTGATATGTGGGACAAGGGAGGGTGAGGAACCAGGAGTGGATGAAGGAGATCTGTGCGGTGCATGGTTCGTAACTTTGTGATAGCACATATGACTTCCTCAATGGTGGGTGATCCTGACTGCGGTAAACATGTTGATGATAAGTGAGATGGGAGAAGTGTCACCACTACAGAACCTGAAAGAGGAGAAAAACTGGTTAGTGGATCAGGCATCTGGAGCTCCTGCTCCTTTGATTGATTCAAAGCCTGCTTTACATTTTCATTTATTTGCCAAGGGACTGCACCAACTATACAGGACACAGGCAGGATTCCTGTGGCCTGACTGGTGATGTGCTCAGGGGGGGACTGTGGCGATCAGGCCAAACCAGAAATGCTTGTCACACACCCTCCAGGTAGTGTCTCTTTTCTCTTCCAGGGCTAAATTGACTGCCACCAACTATGTCCTAGTGTCATTCCACTGGTAATAACTTGCAGGAGAAGCATTCAGAAGAGTGTAATTCTGATCTGAGGCTGACAGATGGGACGGTACAGCTTCTACGACATCTGAGGCATCAGATCACCTTTGCAACAAACTGTCTCTTGGGATCAGGAAGGATCAGGGCCTGAAAAGCCTACTCATCTTGGGGAGACTTAAAAAAAGGAACTGCCAAAAGTAATCATATCCAATAATCCAAATAAATATCCATAATGTCCACTGGGAGCTCTCTCCCAATCATTCCATTTATCGCAGAACATCAAAGACTTTTATTAGAGGCAGCTCTTTATGTCTAATTCCCTCTGATACGTAAAATTGGCACAGCTGTATTTTAGTACGAAGCCTTCAGTTGCTCCTGTTTTCTGTGTTACTGCATTATATGGTAATACAAATTCAATACGTCCTGTACTCATTTCAAATTAAAAGCCTTCTAGTGTTTCAGTGAACAAAAACCCTTCATTTCTTAACAGGGCTTTTAATGCTAGGATGCAGTAAGTGTATTGTCTCATTTCTGGTCTCTGGTGTTTCTGTTGTTTATATGCTATTCAGATCTGCGAGTTTATTTAGCAATTAGCAATGACTTCTCTCTCTCCCTCCCTCTCTCAAGCTCTCCCGGCTGAGTGTGTCTTATATGTGTGTATGTTATTTGTAATGAGAGTATTTTATTTGCTGTAATGGAGGCAGCGTATTGAAGTGCTTCCCTGCAGTTCCCAGGCAGCCAGGAAACCAGAGCAGCTCAGTAGAGTGCCTGTGGCAAGAGGTGTAACCCGAAGCCTAAGGTTGACATCCATACAAGGTCGAGCCATTTACTAGGTTTATAACTAGTCCTGTTTGAAAAAATCTAGTGACTACGCTACAAGTTGGCAACATTGCCGACTGTAAACAACCCCTTATAGAACCTTGCACCAGAAACTCCAGCGCAGTGACGAGGTATTCAACTGACCAGTTGTGGAAATATGATCAGTGAGTCAGTCAGTGACATTCCAGGTTATACTGGTGGCCCCACAGTTGCGGTACGGCCAAAAATATAAGTGAAGAGCACAAATAGCCTGTGAGTAGCAGGACTCACTTACCTCCCTCTGGACCCTGACTGTACACAAGGCTTCTCTCAATGAAACAGCAAAACAGGATAAAAGTTGAGCACAACCTCAGGGTGGATTGGACTAGAAGAAGATGCTGCATGACTCTAAAATCTCACTCTAAACAAACTAATGAAGAGACTGTTTGTAATGTTTTTATGCATTTGATCGGCTGATACATACCAACATATCCTGAAATTTCCATGTTATGCTGAATATTGTCAGACAAAGTTGTTTGTGTGCGGTATATGCCGATGCCATGCATTACGGTTTATTGTATGTTTTCTATCTTGCTAAAGTATGTATCAAAAAACATTTTAATTTGATTGCTGTACTTTAATCTTTTCCTCTCCCTCCATCACTCTCACTTCTCCTCTTCCAGTTCTCCTGTTTCTCTGACATGAAGAGCAACAGCAGCCTGAATCCTCTGTATTTTCAGTTGACTCTATTTTCAGACTACGGGCCTCTCAGGTATTTGTTCTTTAGTCTGTGTCTGTTGATCTACATGACTATAATCTCTGCTAATGCTTTCATTATTCTGACAGTCTGTCTGGAGAAGTCTCTGCATCAGCCCATGTATATATTTATCTGCTGTCTGTCTTTAAACTCTCTGTATGGCTCAGCCAGTTTCTTCCCCAGGTTTCTGATGGACATACTGTCCGACACTCATTTGATCTCACGTCCATTCTGTTTTATTCAGATCTATGTTATTTACACATATGCATCATGTGAGTTGACGATTCTTGGCATCATGGCTTATGATAGATTTGTAGCTATTTGCCAGCCTTTACACTACCACAGTAAAATGACGTTCAGGATGGTGCAACATCTTGTGAGTTTTGCTGTGCTCTACCCTGCATTTGCGTGTGGCCTCTGTCTCTATCTCAGTGTCCGACTGCCTTTGTGTGGTGATAAACTGCAGAGGATATTGTGCTCTAACTGGTCTGTGGTGAAGCTCTCCTGCGTGGACACAACTGTAAACGACATAGTAGGTCGCATACTCACTGTAGCAACCATCTTTCTGCCCCTGTTCTTTGTCCTGTACACCTACCTGCGTATTCTGCTGGTTTGCAGGAGGGGCTCATCTGAATTCAGAGGAAAGGCGTTACAGACCTGCCTCCCTCACATTGTGACATTTGTGACCTTTTCTTTCTCTCTCTTCTGTGAACTTTCACTGAGTCGTTTAGAAGTTGATGAAGTTAATCCATTTGTCATTGTTGTTTTATCACTGGAGTTTCTGATCATCCCCCCCATCAATAACCCTCTGGTTTATGGCCTGAATCTGCCCCAGATCAGAGGAGTGCTTTTTAGATTTTTTAGAAACACACAAAATGGTTCCTGCATAAAACCTCAACACATACAGAACCCTTGACCCTCTATTAGTTAGAATTAAAGCACTTCTGTAGAACGTGGACTTAAAATGATCTGCAAACATAGTTAGTTTGCCATCACATTCTCTTTGAACAAACTGATGGTGGTGAAAAGAGAAATTAAATTCAAATAGATCAAGCTGCACAAAGGCAACATTAATATTCAATTTCAATTCAATTTCTTTCTTCTTGATGCTTATTCCCACTGTACCTCATCAAAAAACAAGAGCAATTAAGACTCACAACCTAGTAAAAATGTTTATTCCTCTGCATATGACTCTTCTGTTTCTTTTTCTGGCCTGTAACACGTACTGTCTGTAATAACACGAATGACAAATAAAACTCAGCTTGTTAAAAGCAGTAGAATTTGGGTTAATAGGTATAAAGATCAGTTTTTATTATCTGATTGAGCTAGTGAGAGTAAGTACCCATACATACTGACCATCTTGTCCTCACGATTAAGCAGCCATCTTTTCAGGGATTTCTGTACAAAATCTTGAGCTGCAAGAATGTAATACATCTGAAGATCACAATGGACTTCCATGAAATGTCCATGAAGAGGTGAACCCAACCATTTCTGTACAAGGTGACCTGTTAAACTCTAAATATGAGAAAGTTTCATACACAAAATGTTAAAGAAGATAAAAAGAAAAAAAAAAAAAAAAATCACCTGTTGCCAGTGTGAGTGTTTGCATTAGAAGACCTGAAACAAAAACTAAAAAGGGAACTCAGAGAGCCCATACCTCCACCGAAGACAATGTCAAACAAGAGACTTCAGACAAATAAAATTCAGATTTATAGTAAATGATCCATAGCTACCCCAAAATTTAATGGGTTCTTCCCTCGCCCATGCCCCAAGCCTAATGCCCCAAATTCAGATCAAATCAGTTCAGTACTTTTTGCATATTCCTGACATGAGTAAAAACATAACCTTCTTGACAGAGGTTATGAATGTTGATAGTAACACTTTCAATGATGTCATCAGAGTGACATTATACTGTGCCAGAAGAACTTGATATGAAGTTAGATGCTTTTTTCAATGCAAAAAGCAGTCCATAACAAATATGAGAGGTGAAGTGACTTGGCTGGTACTGTACAAAAAGCTCCATGTCCGGGGCGGCCCGGTAGTCGAGTGGTTAGGGCGCATACCATTTGAGCGCAAAGACGCTCTTGGCAGGCGGGCACCGGTTCGGCTCCCGATCGATCCGACTCTTTCCTGCATGTCATTCCCCTCTCTACCCCCTTTCCTGTCAGTCTCCACTGAACTATAATAAAGGCATAAAAGCCCAAAAAATAATAACTTTAAAAAAGCTCCATGTCCAATGACGTAGTAGTTCAGAGAGCAGAAGCCCATAGTTAAAGGACTGAAACCTGCTGAGACTAGGCTGAAGACAAATACAACATATGGTGTCATGAATATGCTAATTAGTATATTATATCATCTACCGATATTAAGTAACATTTGAAAATAACTTTAGTTACTTTACATTGAAAGTAGTTGGAAACACTGCATCTGAGTGCAGCCGCTCGAAGGGAATCTGTCATTGGTGTGAATTTTCAGGTTAGGACCCCGAACGGATTCTAGAAACAGACAGGCAGGAGTGAATGATAAAAGAGTTTATTGGATAACCAAACAGTTCTGAGTGATAGGAGTCTCTTTGGGGAAAAAGTCCAGGGGAGCAGAGTGATCTGGCTGGAGAAGGGGAAAAGGTGAATGGCAACGAGTGGAGGAGATGACTGTTGAGTAGCATGGCCGGTAATGGCGGTGGAGTGGGGAGTCAGCAAGTGAGTGGAGCTGCAGGCTTTGGAAGGAACTCCAAGCAGGGGAGGCACAGCACTGGAGCATGGGAACACTGGCGCGAAGAAGAGAGAATGGGTGAGAGCATGATCCACAGTAAGCAAGATAATGTCTAGGCACGAGCAAGTTTCCAGAGGCCTGGAGTATTACCACGAGTAAAGTGGAACAATCTGGCAGAGAGTGAGTGGTACCCATGGCTTACTCTCTGATAAGCCATGGGTGAAGGTGCCCTGGAAAGAGACCCCATCCCAGCCACTTTCAGTACCGAGTATTTGGCTATGGATCTGGTACCTCATCGAAGTGATAATAATTGAATGACCGTTTCTTCCCCCTCAACTGGCTGGTCAAAAACTCATTGCATATGATTAATGAAGTCAGGATAGGTGTCGGTAAATTGAGATTGTCTTTTCCACACTGCTGTAGCCCATTGTGTGTCTTTGACCATGAGTAAATTAACAATGAAACCTATCTTTGACTCATCAGTGGCATATGTGGTGGGTCAAACACTAAGGAACACTGAAGAAGGAAGCAGCCACACGACCCTAACTCACTTCTGTAGCGTTCTAGCGTGGGCATGTACGGTTCAAGGAAGGAGACTAGAGGAGCTGTCTGAGCAGGAGGCACAGTAGCAGGGTTAGGAGGGGCTGGTAGATCAAGGCATGTGGTTAATGGGTCCATCTGGGTTCTGAGGTGAGTTACACTGGTACTGAGGGCATTAAAGTTTTCAATAATGTCCTGCAACATTTTTCTGTGTTGTCCTATTAATGGCCTTTGAACAGCGAGCACTTGCTTGACTGCGCCTGAATCTGCAGGGTCCCTGCTAGCCAGGTTGTTCTGTTACAATCGGTGTGAATTTTCAGGTTTGGACCCCGGAGCGGATTCTAGAGTGGACACTAGTAATCAGTGTTACGGATGTCTTATGGAATGAGTTCCAGAGTCAAGGGGCAACACATCCAAAGGCTCTAAACCCTAGACGAGCAGGAGGTAGTTAGGCCAAGACACACTGGATGCTTTGCGTTTGCGTGGTAACTGCTGAATGTCTTGGTTTTCATTTTGGCACCAATGTTAATGGTTTAGAGTGGACACTGCCTACGAGAGACGTGATTGCGGCTGCGTTGCGTAATCTAGAGATTCGGCGCATCGCCTATTTTTCAGGTGTGAAGCGTCTTGTGGCACAAATATATGGGGAAAAGACTGATTGACAGTCACAGAAATGAAAACATATAAATAGAGACAGTGGCATTTTAGAGGAATTTTCTGATAAGCAGATAAGCAACAGCAGCTGAAACACACACACTATGCATCCAGTGTGTCCAGCTGTTAGATATTGGAGGAGCAAGATCGAAGAGTATAGGCTGAAGTGCATATATGGAGGGGTTCAGAGAGATGCAGAGGTGCCAGGTTGTGAGGTGACTTAAAAGTGAGAAGCAGAATCTTGAAATCAGGGAGCTAGTGCAGTTGCTCGCTCACCAACAAGGGCTGAAATAATGCTAGCACGCTAACAACTAGCATGCTAATGCTAAATTTCCATATTACCAACACTGAACTTGACTTACACTATCATATCATGTTGCCAGAAATTCACTGTCTGTGTTGCATGTGTGTGATATCTGCATCGCTGAACTGTGTGTTCATGTGGCACAGATCACTAAAGGTTGCCCAACAATGCCACCTACATTTGTAAGAGCCTCGGAACTCTCAAGGTTTTAACTCAGTATTTGGGAATTAATTTGGGTTCTACAAGGGAGCAGTGTGTCATAACCCAAGAACAGAGACTGGAGCAGAGCAGTGGAACACAGTATTTTATTTTATTTATTTTCCCACATAATCCAGGTAGTTACAGTTTTTAAAAAAAACTAGTGACAAGACACAATTCACAGGGATAAAAGCAACTTAACAAGGGGAGTGACTAACATGATTTAAGATGACTGCAAACTTAAGTACCCTATTTCTCATACTCCATCCAGTGACATCAGTACTCCAACACACATCTGTGGAGCTTTTTCAACTCTGATTTCACCCTCCGAGCCACTATGAGGACTGTACTCTCACCTGGATATTCTTCGTCATCCTCGTCATAAATATATCCGTCTTGGGTCCCCTCGGAACTTAACCTTAACCCTCCTCACCACCCTGAAAACCTGGTTGGAATATTGCTTGTAGTGTGCGAGCTAGCCTTGCCAGGTGAGCTAGTGCCCTGCCCAGTAAAAACACTCATACCTCTAAATTACTCATCATCCGCTCGCTCACCAACAAGGGTTCAACTGGCTCAGAATGCAGCCTCCTGTGTTATTACCAGTAGAACATATCAATAGAACACATACTGAGTCAGCATATTCTTTGGTCCACAGATGAATTGAAAACACGGACCAGTCAGTAGTATCCATGCCTTTCAGCTTCTTGCTGCTGGGGCACAGATGTTTTGTGGTTATATTTTATGTTTGAATTTTCTGGTGACCTACCCCATGTCTTCACTAAACTGCAAACAAGTTATTAAAAGTAATTAACCAGAGATTCTACCTTTGCTTGCTCTGTCTGGGTAGTGCTGTGGATCTACTGTGGTGTCCACTTGGTGTCATTCATGAGAATACTACCTGGTCCGTCTTTTCAACTCACCTGTGGACTAAAGAATATGTGGACTCAGTATTGGACGAGATCAAATTGTGACTCACTATTGGAAGGTGACGAGATGGGTCAACTGGGCTGGGGCTAGCTGGCTAGCATTCTTGAGTAGAAGAAAAGAAGTGATAGAGTTAGACGCAAACATTGGTTAAAATTTGTGTTGCTTTCCATGTCTGCAGGAATCAAGTGCGATTTTGAGCTCACAACATTTTTGCTAGACTATTAAGTCAACCGCTGTTGATGCTAACATTAGCTACGTAGTAATAGCAAAACTTTTACAAGTACCTACTTAGTTGAAATATTTGCTGATGGCACATTATTTTTCTCTGGAAATTATGAAATTATGCTATAGATAACACTAAAATTTAAATGGCTAAACTTCAGAGAACATTGTTGTAAACTTATTTCAAAATGTACAGGTATGTGTTGTATACAGTGCTCTTCATCCTGCGTTGCCTCCATTGTGTGTGGAAGGAAACCTGGCTGTACCTGTTATCCCAACTGCCACGTTACAACCAGGGTAAAAAAACACTTTCATTCCTTTGGGCCTGTTTGTGTATGTGGCTCTTCTCAGTGCAGTGGCAGAACAGCATAAATGTGGCAGCTTCCTCTGTTGGATTAGATCAAGAGAGGATGCTGCCTGTCTCTCTAAGATCTCATCTTATATGAACTGACAGACTCCTTCCTCAATGATTTTATAGTTCTCTGGACAAACCACAGCACTTTAATAGTTACTGAGCATTGTGTGCAGTTTATGTCAATTCCATGCATGCTGGCATATTGTGTGTTTTCAGTCAAAATTACGTGTGAAAAAAAGACATTTTAATTCTATTTGCTGTACTTCAGTTTGTCTCCTCACCTCCCTCTCTCCATCACTCTCACTTCTCCTCTTCCAGTTCTCCTGTTTCTCTGACATGAAGAGCAACAACAGCCTGAATCCTCTCTACTTTCAGTTGACTTTTTTTTCAGACTACGGGCCTCTCAGGTATCTGTTCTTTAGTCTGTGTCTGTTGATCTACATGACTATAATCTCTGCTAATGCTTTCATTATTCTGACAGTCTGTCTGGAGAAGTCTCTGCATCAGCCCATGTATATATTTATCTGCTGTCTGTCTTTAAACTCTCTGTATGGCTCAGCCGGTTTCTTCCCCAGGTTTCTGATGGACATACTGTCCGACACTCATTTGATCTCACGTCCATTCTGT
This sequence comes from Trachinotus anak, assembly GCF_046630095.1. Taxonomy (NCBI): domain Eukaryota; kingdom Metazoa; phylum Chordata; class Actinopteri; order Carangiformes; family Carangidae; genus Trachinotus; species Trachinotus anak. Next base: position 1,703,243 of record NW_027273890.1, read on the forward strand.
TTCATTCAGATCTATGTTATTTACACATATGCAACATATGAACTGACGATTCTTGGCATCATGGCCTATGATAGATTTGTAGCTATTTGCCAGCCTTTACACTACCACAGTAAAATGACGTTCAGGATGGTGCAACATCTTGTGAGTTTTGCTGTGCTCTACCCTGCATTTGCATTAAGCCTCTGTCTCTATCTCAGTGTCCGACTGCCTTTGTGTGGTGATAAGATACACAGGATATTTTGCTCTAATTGGCCTGTGGTGAAGCTCTCCTGCGTGGACACAACTGCAAACAGTACAGTAGGTCGCATACTTACTGTAGCACACATCTTTATCTCCCTGGCCTTTGTCCTGTACACCTACCTGCGTATTCTGCTGGTTTGCAGGAGAAGCTCGTCTGAATTCAGAGGAAAGGCGTTACAGACCTGCCTCCCTCACATTGTGACATTCCTGAACTATACTATATCAGTTTTTTGTGAGCTTTCTCTGAGTCGATTTAAGGCTGAGGAAGTTAATCCATTCATCTTTGTTGTTTTATCGCTTAAGTTTCTGATCATTCCTCCCATCCTTAACCCTCTGGTTTATGGCCTGAATCTGCCCCAGATCAGAGGAGTGATTTTTAGATTTTTTAAAACACGGAAAATAGTTGCTGTGTAAAAACTAAAAAAAAAAGTGCTTCTGTAGTGCATAATTAGTTTGCCATCACATTCTCTATAAACAAACATAGATGCTGGTGAAAAGAGAAATTACATTCAGGTTGTACAGGCTTATTCCAACTCCACCTCATCATCAAATGATTGTGATTGACTAATGCTTAGAACCTAGTAAAAATGTTTGTTCCTCTGCATATGACCCTTCTGTTTTCTGGCCAGCAGCACGTACTGTCTGTAATAACACTAATGAGAAATAAAACTCAGCTTGTTAAAAGCAGTAGAATTTTGGATTTGAATGGGTATAAAGATCAGTGTTTATTGTCTGTTCTCATGTTTTGCTGTTGTAAACCACTTCTCCTCTGGGATCATAATAAAACTCATTTGGGAAATATGGAGTAATTTGGTTGTCATTGGGAGTAAGTACCCATATGTACTGAATCATACTAGGCATCATCTTGTCATAATTATTAAGCTGCCAATGGTTCATTTAAGATTTCTGTGCAAAATGTTGTGCTGCAAGAATGCAATACATCTGAATATCACAATGGACCTCCATGAAGTGTCCATGAAGAGGTGAACCTTTGTCATCATCAGAATAAGTGAGGCCCAAACATTTCCATACAAGGTGACCTTTCTGCTGTAATTGTGGGAAAGTTTTACATGTTAATCAAGATAAAAAGAAGAAAATCACCAGCTGTTTGCATTAGAGGACCTGAAACAATTAAAAACTAGAAGGGCATTCAGAGAGCACAGACCTCCACGAAGGCCAACGTCACACAACATAGACCAGACATCACACAAATAAATATTCAAATTTACAATTTACAATTTTCTGAAAGAATTTCAGTATGTGCTACGGAGGTGGAATAGAACTATGGCAGCGGTGACATGTGCCACTTGAGGAAAGAAATCCAGGTGATCATGTCTATAAACGGACACCATCTCTCAAATGTGATTTCGGATTTTTTGTTGAAGACTCACCTGCTAATTACAAATGTCTTTATAAGAACTACATAATTAACAATTACACAAACATTTTCTAACTTCTCTTTAATGGACTATTCAATTGTATGTTCATAATCAAACTTTGACGATTTACTATCAAATAATCAGGTGACCTCTTGCTCTCACTTTGAACGAAGGTAAACCTAAACCTTGTGACTGCATTCTGGTGAAAAGTTGTAAAACTCACTTTTCATTCCACTCATCAGTGATGAATGATTAATATAATTAATGCCTATTATCTATGGTACAGCAGCAATGCTGGTGGGGTGAGTGGACACACGTAGTTCAGCAGTAAAGCAAGTTGCCATCATGCACAGGTGAGGGGTAAGCAGTGTGGCACCAGCTGCTTTGCCTTTGCTAGCTTCTTGAAATTAGACATTTAATTAGACAATTAGACAAATTGCTGATTAAGTTTGTCGTGGTTGTTCCTCCACAGTTGACTTTGGCCTTACAAGCATTACAAATTACAAGCTTTCTGTCCTCTTCAGTCATGAAGAACTTCAATGCTAACAACGTGTTTGTGTGTGGCTGTGTGCATGACACAAGGTTCACGAGTAGCAGGACTCACTTACCTCCCTCTGGACCCTGACTGTACACAAGGCTTCTCTCTATGAAACAGCAAAACAGGATAAAAGTTGAGCACAACCTCAGGGTGGATTGGACTAGAAGAAGATGCTGCATGACTCTAAAATCTCACTCTAAACAAACTAATGAAGAGACTGTTTGTAATGTTTTTATGCATTTGATCGGCTGATACATACCAACATATCCTGAAATTTCCATGTTATGCTGAATATTGTCAGACAAAGTTGTTTGTGTGCGGTATATGCCGATGCCATGCACTACGGTTTATTGTATGTTTTCTATCTTGCTGAAGTATGTATCAAAAAACATTTTAATTTGATTGCTGTACTTTAATCTTTTCCTCTCCCTCCATCACTCTCACTTCTCCTCTTCCAGTTCTCCTGTTTCTCTGACATGAAGAGCAACAGCAGCCTGAATCCTCTGTATTTTCAGTTGACTCTATTTTCAGACTACGGGCCTCTCAGGTATTTGTTCTTTAGTCTGTGTCTGTTGATCTACATGACTATAATCTCTGCTAATGCTTTCATTATTCTGACAGTCTGTCTGGAGAAGTCTCTGCATCAGCCCATGTATATATTTATCTGCTGTCTGTCTTTAAACTCTCTGTATGGCTCAGCCAGTTTCTTCCCCAGGTTTCTGATGGACATACTGTCCGACACTCATTTGATCTCACGTCCATTCTGTTTTATTCAGATCTATGTTATTTACACATATGCATCATGTGAGTTGACGATTCTTGGCATCATGGCTTATGATAGATTTGTAGCTATTTGCCAGCCTTTACACTACCACAGTAAAATGACGTTCAGGATGGTGCAACATCTTGTGAGTTTTGCTGTGCTCTACCCTGCATTTGCATTAAGCCTCTGTCTCTATCTCAGTGTCCGACTGCCTTTGTGTGGTGATAAACTGCAGAGGATATTGTGCTCTAACTGGTCTGTGGTGAAGCTCTCCTGCGTGGACACAACTGTAAACGACATAGTAGGTCGCATACTCACTGTAGCAACCATCTTTCTGCCCCTGTTCTTTGTCCTGTACACCTACCTGCGTATTCTGCTGGTTTGCAGGAGGGGCTCATCTGAATTCAGAGGAAAGGCGTTACAGACCTGCCTCCCTCACATTGTGACATTTGTGACCTTTTCTTTCTCTCTCTTCTGTGAACTTTCACTGAGTCGTTTAGAAGTTGATGAAGTTAATCCATTTGTCATTGTTGTTTTATCACTGGAGTTTCTGATCATCCCCCCCATCAATAACCCTCTGGTTTATGGCCTGAATCTGCCCCAGATCAGAGGAGTGATTTTTAGATTTTTTAAAACACACAAAATGGTTCCTGCATAAAACCTCAACACATACAGAACCCTTGACCCTCTATTAGTTAGAATTAAAGCGCTTCTGTAGAACGTGGACTTAAAATGATCTGCAAACATGATTAGTTTGCCATCACATTCTCTTTGAACAAACTGATGGTGGTGAAAAGAGAAATTAAATTCCAACAGGTTTCCCTATACAAGAAACAATATTAATATTCAATATAAATATTCTTGATGCTTGGTCCCACTCTACCTCATCAGAAAACGAGTGTGACTGACTAAGATAAACAACATGGTAAAAATGTTTATTCCACTGCACATGTCTCTTCAGTTTTCTTTTCTGGCCAGCAGCCTGTACTGTCTGTAGTAACACTAATGAGAAATAAAACTTGGCTTGGTAAAAGCAGTCGAATTTGGGATTTTAATGGTTTAAAGATCAGTGTTTATTGTCTGTTCTCATGTTGTGTTTTGCTGTTGTAAACCACATTTCCTCTGGGATCATAATAAAACTCATTCAGGGAATATGGAGTAATTTGGTTGCCAGCAAGAGTAAGTAACCATATGTATTGAATCATACTAGGCATCATCTTGTCATCATTATTAAGCTGCCAATTGTTCAGTTAAGATTTCTGTGCAAAATCTTGTGCTGCAAGAATGCAATACATCTGAATATCACAATGGACCTCCATGAAGTGTCCATGAAGAGGTGAACCTTTGTCATCAACAGCCTCAATCAACCAACATTTCCATATAAGGTGACCTACTCTGTTCTAATTGTGGAAAGAATTTCATACACAAAATGTTAAAGAAGATAAAAAAGAATAACTCCACCTGCTCTCAGAAATCAGCAAAAATATAACAAATACAGCAGTGTCAGTGTTTGTATTAGGGGACATGAAACAATTGAAAACTAGAAGGGCACTAGAAAGAGCAGATCTCCACTAAGGCCAATGCCCAAAATGTGTTCTTCCCTTGATCATGTCCTATTCCTCCAAGTTTGGTGCAAATCAGTTCAATATTTTTTGCATAATTGTGTTAGCAGACACCTCCATCTCTGTTCCCAACAGACTGAATACCTTTATGCATGTATTACCCTCCTGACCTAGAGGTGTCAGGGAGGGTCTCGATGGCTTTTGCCGCCACAGCCTGTAGACTGTATGTGAAGACAAAAAGGCAGAGCGACATTGGCCTTTGTACAGCAGGACTGCAGGATTTATTCTCATAAACCAACCATGCACATTATCAGTTATTACAAACCATAAATAAACGTGACGCTTCTGCCCGTCACCATAACCAAACAACACAAAACAAACCCCTTTCTTCCTTGTTTACATTTCACATTGTACCGTGTTAACAACGTTAGCAGTTAGCAACCGTCACCCAAACACTGACATTAAAGCAGTTAAAACTCAAAATTGCTCGGTTGAAACTCTCCATTCTTTCCACACATAACGTTGATACTCTTGAAACTTGTTTTGAAACACAGACATGTACATTCGGAGAAGTTAACCCCACCTGTATGTGAAGACAAAAAGGCAGAGCGACATCGGCCTTTGTACAGCAGGACTGCAGGATTTATTCTGCAGGACCTGCCGAGGGATTTTGAGTTTCTCTCCTGTGTAAGGCGCCCCCTATTGACATGAAAGAGTATCGCGCTGCTACCGAAAACAACAACAGTACAATGAAATGAGCACTGAAATCCCATTTTCTGATACAATAAAATGAAATTTAAAAAAACATTTATAGGGATGTCTTGTTTTCTTTTTTTGTTAAACCATTTCAAACACAATTTTTAATGCACTCAGTATTTGTTTTAACACATAATGAGCTGTACAACTACTTAAATGACAACATATTTTCCGTTTACAGCATACTGTTTTTAATAATTTCTTCTCTATGAATTCAATGTATTTAACTTTTTTTTTTAATTTTTTTTTTTTTTTTTAACCTCTACACTCAATGAACTTAGTTTTTAACCCTTTACACATGGTATGAGACCAATTTGTTGGACTCAGCTGCAGCAGTGGTGTCTACACTGGAGGACAGAGAGCAAGTCACTGAGGCTGAGATGAGAAAAAAAAAAGTTAAAAACCACACAAAGCTGCCAACCCTGACAGCATCCAACCAGAGGTTGCGTTAGACTTTATTGTCTATAAATTTGATGGATAGAGTCACAAATAATCCATCATAAACTCTTAAAGAATGCCTACATTGACACCTCGGCTCAGGAGGGAGGCATTCAGGGAGTTCCTGGATGCCTACAACACAAAGGCGTGATCACTCAGCTGATCAGGGAAGCTCGTGAAGGGAAGGGAGACCTTGCTGTACCCTAACTGGTTGCATCATCACCGTTGTCCTGTTCACCCATGCTATGAACATGGTGGTCAAGGCAGCAGGGTGACTGCAGAGGCCTACTGTCCAAGTCCGGCATCCGGCAGCCCCCTATCAGAGCCTTTACGGATGACTTTACAGTCACCACAACGGCAATCCACTCATCCACCAAAGTAGACAGGTAGGTAGGTGGCCCCCTAGCAAGTCCAAGGCATCTTACCTTGAGTCCTCTGGCCTCTGCTGGTGTATGAGGTATCCTTATCAGCAGTGGAGACCATGGAGAAGAAGATCAGCAGCTATCTCTCCAGATGGCTAGGCCTGCCATGCAGCCTGAGCAGTGCAGCCCTATGGAAGGGGCAACAAACTCAAGCTCCCCTTTTGGAGTCTCAAGGAGGAGTTTAGGGTCTCTCGTACCAGAGAGGCACTACTCTACCGGGACTCTAAGGACCCATTGTTGGGCAGGAAAGGAGAGCATAAGCAGGCTTGGTTGAGGCAGAGGTGCGGCTGGAACACAGGCTGTAGTGGGCATGGTGTCAACAGGATGGGCATGGCTGGAAGCCATACCACATCCTCAGTATGACAAAGCCCAGGGCAAGGAGAGACATCACCTTATCCTGGAGGAGGTGCAGGTTGGTGTCAAAGAGAAGCGGGCAAGCAGGGTGGTTGGCCTATGGCAGCAGGGAGCATGGACTAGGTGGGAAGGAGCGCCTGAGCGGAGGATCTCCTGGAAGAACATCTGGCAGGCAGAACTCCAGCACATCAAGTTCCTGGTACAATCAGTTTATGACTTTTCACCTAGTCCAGCAAATCTTCACATCTGGGGCAAAAGTGACTCTACCCATACCCTTTTTGCCCTGGAAGAGGATCGCTGGAACACATTTTGAGTTGCTGCCTAGTAGCACTGAGGGAGGGCCGCCACCGCTGGCAACACAACCAAGTATTAAAAACTGTGGCAGAGGCCATCTGCAACGTTGTGCACAACAAGAAGCAAGTCCAAGGCCCAAAGCACATCACCCCCATCAGAGCTGGCAAGCTGGCAAGACCAGCAGCCGGGCTGCTTACCTCCGCTACAGAATGGGAACTACGAGTTGACTTGGGGAGGCAGCTCAAGTTCCCAGACCACATTGTGACAACCACCCTGAGACCCAACATTGTGTTATCTTCAGCCACTTTGAAGCAAGTGCTCCTCATTGAGCTAACTGTTCCATGGGAGGACCATATAGAGGAGGCTAATGAATGCAAGCAGGCCAAATACCAGGAGCTGGTGGAACAGTGTCAGAGAAGAGGCTGGAGGGTGCGTTGTGAGCCCATCGAAGGGGGGTGTAGAGGTTTTGCTGGGCATTCTCTAAAACTCTACACCCTGCACGGTATCACTAGACTGGCCAAAAGAAAAGCCGTCAAGGCCTCCATGGAAGGAGGGGTCAAGAGGTCCGATACGTAGGCCAATGGGACACAAGCCAGGGCCTGATCAACCTTGGCTGGGTCACCTGAGCAAGGGTGTCTGATGTTGAAAGACCCGAAACACCTGATGACCTCAGGCACATCGCTTAAAAAAAAAAAAGTTCAGACCTTCCTCCTGCTCCGCATGGATTTAGGTGTTATGCATTCCACAAGCCTTGTACGCAAGGCTCTGGCATGGACATCCGCATTGCCACCCATCTGTTATGTCTGCCGGCCACTGCGCTTCAAGGATACCAACTGTGCACAAGCTGCTAAACAAACATTTGAAGAGAGGCTGTGAGGAGGTCTGCTTCTACCCTCACCTCTAGAGTTCATCTGTAAAAGAATAAGTACAGCAGACAAAGAAGTTGGATACAGACTGAGAGCAGCGAGAACATCAATGTATGTCATTCATTTTCTGTGTGAGCCTGTGTCTCTTGCTGGTTGATTAATCAGAATATATAAAAGTTGAATGCCACAAGGATCAGTATTAGTACAATGACATGTACAGGTATGTGTTGTATACAGTGCTCTTCATCCTGTGTTGCCCACATTGTGTGTGGAAGGAATCCTGGCTGTACCTGTTATCCCAACTGCCATGGTACAACCAGGGTGAAAACACTTGGGCCTGTTTGTAAATTTGTAAATAAACTTTATACCTTCACTTTTAAAGCCTCCTCCACACAAGAACTTCTCTCCCCGCTGTGGCCACTGGTCAGATAAACATTTTAAACAGGACGTTAAGGTCAGTCAGTCTTGACAGTTTGCATTGTTCAGTCTTATCAGCCCAGTTGCCAGCAGCAGCAGGCAGATGTTCTCAGTAAACAAGCTGTGATAAATCCACCGTCCTCTACCTGCCCAGGTGTGCAGCACCAAACAGCAGAGTTGTCTCCGAGCTAAGAGGCTTCATTTAGTCTCGATTAAAAGACACTGCAACATAATCTACACTGTACATTATCAGAGGGAATGTTCACTGTCACATAATCAGAATTTTGAAGAATGAAAAAAAAAATAAAACACAATAAACAGAAAATTGTCTGAACTGGAACTGGATTTTTTTTTTATTTCTACACCAACAGTGAATTTGTGAATGTGACACAGAGGCAGCAAATGTTTGTTTCAGGGCCGAGAGAGAACATTATTTTCATTCTCGATTCATCTGTTGATTTTTCTTTCCGGTTAATCTTTTCATTTAGTTTTTAAAATGTCATGATATTGTGGAAAAATGTACAAATAAAGGTGGAAATTCACTAGAACTCCTAAAATATTTTGCTCATAAAAAGAGTTTGCCTCAGCCAGTTGAAGGGACAGTGCACAGAACCATGTGTGCACATGATCAGGATGGTACCACCTCCACCTCACTGCACAGACTGTGCAACTTCAGATTGTATTTTTTTTTAAAGAAATTCCAAACATTAATTTGTAGTTATCGTCTCTGTCATCTGTTCAACCTGCCGGTCAACTTAACATGGAACATTCTCTCCAGGTAAAGTATTTATCACCAGAAGTGATCACCATCATTATCATTTGTTTTCCTGATTCCACAGAGGTCTCTGCAGCAGGTCACCCCCACCCCCACCCCTCATTACTCTGGAATGAGGACATTTATTTTGTCACTTCAAACATTATTGAAAAAGGCCTTACTGACAAATAAATGGCTGGGTGTTTTTGACATACATTTTGTTTTAACAAACCATGTGTGATCACCAGCTACACGTGAAAGCAGCCTGGACCAGTTTATACAGCACTATTCAGACACGAGGCAATTCAGAGTGCTTCACAGAGAAATGAAAATACATTTAAAACAATGCAAATTTTAATTAATTAATAAATTATAAGTTAACTTTAATAATCACATCAAATCAGCTGAGAAACTTCTTCTTGTGAGTGTTCACTCTGCTATTAAACGCCTCCTCAGCTCTGAGGCAAACTGTTCTACAGAACCTCTTTTCCCAACGGACACAAACGCACCACAGGTTAAGCCCACACCGGGTCAGGCTCCCTGAAAGTCTCTTCAGTGGTGCTGTGGGGCTTAACACACACCACACACGCACATGGCCCATTCCAGAATTGTGGGTACATTTCAAGTATAGAAAGAAAATACAAATTATAATAATTTTTTTTTTTAATTTCCATGATTTTTTTTTTTATCTCATAGACCACACTTTAAATTTGACATTTCAAATACTTTCAGGTCTGTAAGATTTATAATATTTATTCTGAAAAACAATGCAACAGGAAAATCAGTCAACCCTGTTATAGACAGATTGGGTCAAATACATACAGTCAACAAGTGTAATACAGTTTTAAATCCTGGCATTCTGTTTTTAGATTTCACAGGTACCTCTGTCCTATTCTCATGAACACGATATCTCAGTAACTCCTTCAGGGAAAACTTGGCAGAAACATTCACTTGGACTCAATGATGAACTGATTAGAATTTGATGATCAAAGGTCAAAGTTCAAAGTCATTGCGACCTTACAAATCATGTTTTTCGCCAGAGCTATTATTATTATTACTATTATGTAAGGATAAACTGAAGTGATGACATTTTATATCCAAAAGGTCAAAGGTCAACTTCACTGTGGCCTCATCATGTTCCACAAAAACACCTCTGGTCATTATTCAACACTGTTACTGAAACTTGGCTGGTTGGTGGAGGAAACAACCACGAGGAGGTGATTCTGGTTACACAGGTTCTACAGTCAGTTCATTCAGCAGGTTGTTTCAGAGTCACTTTGTTCTGCGAATCCGGAACAATACAGCATGCTGACATAAAAAATTTACTTTTGAATACTTAAGTATTTTAAAAAGCAAGTACTCCTGTACTTTAACGCAAGTAAAAATTTACTGAACAACTTGTATTGGAGTAATATTTGACAAGGGGGCAAATATTACTTTGCCCACCTGTAAAACAAGAAGCTGTGAAGAGCTTGTCTTCCCTTGTAAAACTGCATAAAACTGCAACAACTGTCTCCTGGCTGTAGCTTCACATTTAACAGTTAAACGTGAGAGCAGTATCATTTCTGAATCTGAGCAAGCCACTGACCGTTTTTCCTCTCCTAGCTTGTAGGAGTGTAGTTACAACTTTTTCAGATTAAGCATTTACAATCAAAATATATAAAAATCTTAAAAATAAAATATTATTTTAAATGTATTTTTATATTTGATAGGGACAGTGTGTGTTAATGAACATCAGTATAAAATACACCTACACACGTAAACAAGCCAGATTGTAGCAAAAATGCTAATTTACATCTGTACTCCCATTGCAAGCAACAATACACAGATACAAATATAAAGTACACACTGAAAAGACAAATACATACAACTGGTGTGTGAATCAGAACTTTGATTTTCCTTCTTTCCTCCCCTATTAATCTATTAATAATTACATAGACCTATTAATTAATCTGGTGACCCTTTGGAGGGGCCTGACCCCCAGGTTGGGAACCACTCAGCTAAGTACTTATATGATCAATTGTTCTGTTTGCTTTTTTGTCATGACACTAATATTTAAATACCATATCACACAACAATACATTTAATTTAGAGGCACCTTTTACAGGACATAAAGACACCACAACACTTAGTATAATCATATAATTAAACAGTGTAATTATATGGGACACTGATAATAATCAGACACCAGGATATGATCAGGGTGCTAACACTGAGGGTGTGACTGCCTCTTATAGATATTCTCTGACCTCGACATGTTTAACATTCCTCAGTGCACTGACAGACTATATAACGAGTTGTGTTTTTACCTGTGACAGTCATCAAATGAGCAACAAGGTAAGATTCACTCCCACCTGTCAAACTCAGTTATCATGTATTTTTGTTCTGTATCATCCAGATGTGTTGTTAACACCTGTCCTGATGCCAGGGTCCAGTTCTGACTACATGTTTTTATACAGAGGACATTTTATATTTTGGGAAGAAAAACTTTATGTGTATTTGGTATTTAGAACTTTTTAAGAGTGAAACACCTTTCATAAGATGCATGGCTCATGATTAGATATTTATCAGATATGTTATTGTAAAATTAACTGAAACAGGCAATAACAGTTATTTTCATTCATTCACAGCATTGACTTGTGTCTGTCCTCAGATGTCATCAGGTTTCCTGCTGTTCCTCTGTCTGACCAGTGGTCTGCTGGCTGCAGTGTCTGTAAGTAAAACTACAGGAATATTTCTTTGTAACACACCTCTGTTTCTGACTGCCACATTCAGTGAGTAGCGTAAAGCACTGGTTCTCACCCTGGGGGTCGGGCATGGATGGATTGTGAGACAGTGTCCCCTCCTGGACACAGACACATGGTCGTTTATCTTTTCAGTGACATTTTCCAGGATCTCTGCAATTTTTAAAAAAAATTCAGATTTCTTCTTAAATTTTACAGTAAAATAACCCAAACCCCTGTGGACCCCCGGACCTGGTCCTGCAGCATCTCCTGAAACAGGCCCTCTATGGTGGCAGGTGTACCAGACCTTGGTTGTCATGGTTACAATAATAAACATGTGGACTGTACCAAGAGCAGCATACCTACCTTTTTTGCTATGGTTACAACAATAACAGTCATGTCTTGGTCAGGTTTAGGAAAAGATGGTGATTTGGGTTAAAATAAGTTCTTCCTCAACATGAGACGATCTTTGTTGTCATGGTTACAATAATAACAGTGAACGGTCATGGATAATAGAAACAACATAAACTGCTCCTGTCACATGGGAATCGAACACCGCTCTCCTGGGTCACATTCATCCATCCACCCCAACCTCCTCCTGACGTGGACTCTGTCGCTCTATAAACTACGTCACTGCACTTTTCACCTCCAGACTCAGTGTGCCTTTTTTTAAAAAGAAAAATTTAGAAACAATACAAAAATATGATTTTTAACAAGACCAAAAGTTATTAACTATGTATTTTTTTAGCTCCCAAAAAACTACAACTCCCATCTCATAAAACTACATGCATGGCAGTGCTGGTACTAATGTCATCATAAAACTCCCCAACACATCGGTCCAGTCCAGTCCTCTCTGAAACCTTCTGGACGCATTAAAAACAGTATGGCTAAGCTAACCAGCTGCAGGCTGTAGCTTCATATTTAACAGTGGGGAAGACGTGTCGTTGCTGTTGCTAACCTTTGACTGGACAGTGACTGTGTGTAATTGTTGTTGACCAATTGAAAACACCTGGTGACTGTTGTGTTGCAGCTCCTAACTGCCCCCCCGGCTGGACTCAGTTTGGCTCTCGCTGCTTCATCCACTTCTTTGAAGCGAAGTCTTGGATCAGTGCTGAGGTACTGGATGAAACAGCAGCTGCTCTTTATCACGCTGCGGTTTCGGCTGCTTGTTCCTACCAGAATATAATAATAACACTTACACTGCACTCAGATCTCATTCGACATGTTAACAGACACTGAAATACAAATGTTGCGTTTTGTACAGCTGATGTCACATTTAATGTCTTTTCAAAAAGTTTCAAAACTGATTCTTTTGTTGTAGGTTCTATATGAAACATTGTGCAGGCCTACGGGTCAGTTTATAAAGTATATTTCTCACCCTCTGTTTTTCTGTCTGTCTCCATTAGCGCTACTGCATATCCATTGGTGGGAATCTGGCCTCGGTCCATAGTGCTGAGGAACACGCCTTCATCAGAGACATGATTCACAGAGGGTCAGGCAGGTACAGAGAGACCTGGATCAGAGGCTTTGATGCAGTACAGGTGAGACGATGCTGCTCATCTCTTGACATGTTGCAGCCAATGAAAACTGACATTTACAGTTTGTCAGGATCTACTGTATTTCTCCATGTAGTTACAAAGACAGTTAGGGATGAGAGAGATTAGAGCAGAGGAAGGTTCACTACAGCATCAAGATTTCCTACAGACAGAAAAGATGAAGGCTGAATGTGCCGAGCTGAACTACATTGTTTTCTGCATCAAATCAAGCATGAACCTCCAGGGCTGCAAAATGAAGCCAACTCTGAAGTAACAAAAGCTGCAGTTCCTCTAACGACCACTAGAGTCTGGCTCCAGCAGTGAGTCAGTCCCCACAGACTCTCATGTTCACATGTCCAACTTTACAGCAGAAAGAAACATGTTTACAGCCTGGTACAGAAACTGTTCTGGTCTCTAGAGATCATTTCCTCCTTCATGACACCTGTACGGCTGAATTTATACAACTCACCTGTTTACATTTTATTAAGGACTAAAGTTGAAAATTGGGGGCGTGGCCTCTTTGACTGACAGGTGGGTGACATCACTGTCTGTCTAAATATCACACAGATAATATGACTTGCTGTGCAGTCTGTGCTCCATACCTGGCTTATTAGCCTAACTTGTCAACTAGCTAATTAGCCAGCATATGAATTAGCCTTGGTATAGCCTTAAGCAAGACGCCCAGCTGTGCTGATGATGCTAACGGGAGCATATTCTTGGCACAATCCGTCATGCTCCGAAGTCTCAGCTCCACATACGCCCCTCCTCTTTCCCCGTTGTCAGATTAGCTGGGAGTTAGAGGTGGAGTCAGGCTCAGCCAAGATGCCAAAGGTGGTGCAGCTCATTCTGAGCTTCAAACCACCCTTCAGAAGCCTGTGGGTGATGTCACACAGGCTACGTCCATCTTTATTTACAGTCTGTGGAACAAATTCTCCACATTAATTCCAGATAAATTAAGATTAACTATGTACTTACACACATACACACAGATATTGCACCAATCAGATAACAAGGACTATGACTGTCTGATTTTTGTGCTGGGACCAAACATTCACACCCCATGGAGAACATTAATGTGGGGGGGCGCCGTCACTGCAGAAACGTAAAGAAAACCTCCATTTCTTCTTTGTGGACATTATAATTTTGACCATATATGTACCAAACAAACACCAAGGTTGTGTATTTGACTTTCTCTCTGACTCTAAAACCATGTTTCTGTTGCAGGAGGGAGTCTGGATGTGGAGCGATGGATCCAGGTTCAACTACATACGCTGGGCCTATGGTCAGCCCAACAACCTGGGCGGTGCAGAGCACTGCATCCAGATGAACAGGAGGAGTAAGTGTACAACTTTCACACAATACACATCACACAAAAAACTTCAAGTACCTTCACTGTGATACAGGAACACTACAGGAAGTACTTTTACTGTGACTGCACAAAGTACTTATACTCTACCTACATGAAGTAGTTTTACTGTGATACTCTAACTACATATAGTATTTTTACTGTGACTACACAAGGTACTTTTACTCTGATACTCTAAATACATGAAGTACTTTTACTGTGATACTCTGTGATGTAAAAGTGTTTCTCAACCTGTTGAACTGATGACTTTATAGTTTTCATTCCTCAGGCAAATTGAAGGAGTAGCAGTGAACTCACAACAACACAACAACATTAAAATGCTCTTATTTTGATGTTCAACTCTTGACAGGAAACTTCTGGGGCGACGAGCACTGTTCCGTTACAAACCCATTTGTCTGCTCCAAGAACATCTGAGGCCTCCTGCCATGATGACACCACAGCAGCTCATTTCTGATCAGTCATTGATTGACTTTCAGTTTCCTCAGTAAACAGAAGCAGATCTTCGTCCTGACTGTGTGACAAAAGCAACACTGACAACACCTTGTTTCATGGGTTTTGTGCTGCTGCAGGGTTTCAAGTGTTTGTTTGCATATCGTCCACTGATGTTTAGGAGTAAAATTATAGATAAGTCTCTTTTCTTTTGTCTCAAACTTCTTTGTTTCTCTTTCATGAGCTGATTCCCTCAATTAATCACTTCCTGTGGAATTGTGTATTTGACCAAACATTCAGAAATAAAAGACATACTGTCAAAAACACTGTCTCGTCCTGACTGGCAGATTTATTCTGTAAAGGGACAGTTTGAATGTTATTCTTCATGAATGATTACAACAGAACAAGGTTAATATACTAATGAAATATATAAATAAATTAATGAAATTCAGCTGGGCTCCTCCCAAGAGCTGAAAACTTAAGCTTCTGTCTGTTTAATTGCACTATCCAGTAAAAGAAACATTATCAAGACATAACACTGACTGAAAATGTGACCAAATCTGTTTATTTCAGTTCAAAGGTGAAATCATCTCCATGTGAAATAGTTATTTTTATTCTCTAAGTGAAAGAATACATACATCAAAAATAGTCCACAATTCTCATAGCAGACAGACAGACAGTGGTGTTGTTTATAAAACACAGTTGAAACCCCTCAGACAGACAGACAGACAGACAGACAGCTCAGGACCATCAGTCAGCTCAGGAAGCTCCTCAGCTCTCAGCTTGTGCGGAGGCTTGTGAAACCTTTTGTATCATCAGGAGAATCAACTCAACAAGTTCAGTGTGTAACTTCAGTGCTGAGAATGACGACGTGTTTAAGCCTCAAAAACTCCAATGAATGAATCATCTGAGCTGACGGAGCTGAGTGATCTGACCTCGGTGCTGCTGAAGCCTGGTGAAAACACTAATGTTTCATACTCATCCACTTTAAAACCTTTAGGAACCGTTTTAACAGTGCAGTAAAGCCACTCTGTCATGACTCAGATTAATAACACAGATAGCACTGACCTAAGATCAGTGCTCATACTGAAACCACTCCTCATTTACTTCCTTTGAATAGACTGAGTCGACTTAAAGATGCTGAACATTTTTTGTCTCAGTTCATCTCTTAAACGAGTTTTCGCAGGAAATTTCTGTTTCAGTTTTATCTGAGCTCGTCTTATTGGTTTGAACCTGCCTGGCCTCCAATGATGTCACTTATTTCTGTGCACCAATAAGAATTAAGCAACTTTAAGTCAAAATAATTTTAATATCTTTCAGTTTAACCCTCTGTCCGATGTACGAACAATAATTCTAACAACCCCTGAATGTAAAAAACCTTAACAGGCAATAAACTCTTCAGCAGTAACAGCTAATGTGTTTTATTTAACTTTGATCTTTTATCTTATTTAGTCACTAACATTTACTGTTATAAGGAAATGCTTCAGATCAGAATGTTATTATTTTATATTACTTTATTACTTTATTCGCTTTCATGCAAAGAGTCAGATGAGAAAATGTCTTTACACTAAATATGAAGCTACATCCTACAGCCACCAACAGATAAGCTAGGCTAATAGGCTGCTGCTTCATATTTACTGTACAGAAATCAGTGGCATCGATCAATATCAAATATTAATTGCTGAGTTTATGAAATGTAAAAAAAAAATTGTAAAAAAAATCCAAGCACATCCTCACATTTGATAAACTGTAGGCGGCATTTGTTGCTTAAATAAGATAATATGATAAGAAATGCTTGATTCTTGATACTTGATTGATTCCTATAGGGAAACATTTCTGCTTAAAAGTGGAATTATTGAACTAATCAATCACTGATTGTTTCCAACACGGCACAAAAACAGCCTTTTAGTGAAGTCAGTGTAAAAAAGGCAGCAAATAAAATGAGCACTGATGTCAGGCTTCAGTATCTGTGAGTGTCGGTCCACCAGTCGGATCAGTGCAGCTTTAACTCCTGCTGTGGCAGGCGAAGAGCTCGCTAATGAACTGATGATGACAGGCAGCATAGAAAGCAGTGGATAAGATGCCAGTGAAAGAAAAGAAAAAAAACAACGTATAATGTGCTAACCAAGTGTTCCTGCTGTGACTGTTAACTGGATTAAAATACTTTTGAAATTATCATCAACCTTAAACATTAGTTCATAATGCAGACCCAATATGGGTAAATTCATAGCAAAGTTGTTTGTTTTTTTTAATTCTTTTTTTAATAAGTTCTCACACACACTCACACACTCAGTCAAACATAAAATAGCAACCTGCTTTCAGACGACGTCGCAGTTCGTTCTCAGCAAAGCTGCCGGTCAGCAAAAATAATAGTATTAAAAAAAAACATTACAAGTCCTCAGACAGTGCAGGGCGGGAAAGTTTTAACTGTAACGAACTGACCGTCTATTCAACCCTGCCCGCCTTAGTTACTGTTGCTATGGCCATCAATCTCTCTGTTCTCAAACGGCACATAACGCAGTTATAACAAAGGCAGATTTGTCACCAAATTAGTCGTCATTTTATTTCTGACACAAGTCGACAGAGTTTAGGCTAATGTTAGCCTAAGGTTAGCCGAAACTCAGGACTGACTTCAACACAGTAAATGTGCTCATGAACAGCCCCTAAAACGTATGTTGTTAGCTAATGATCGACTAATTCTTAGCCTTGGAAGTAAAACATCTGGTTACTACTGTAGGTGGCAAGCTAATTAGCCAGACATGCTAAAGCTTGCAGATTATGTTAGCGCACACATTTTGATCCAGTTCTTAAACCTCCGCTCTGGGTTTCTGCACCGCTTGAACACGCTGAGATATCCAAGAAATCGTTGCTAAGTTATGTTTGGACTGTAGCTGCGACTGACGATTATTTTTCACAATCAATCTGATGATGATTTTTTCAGTTAATCAATTAATAGTTAAGTCTATGAAACATTTAAAAAAAAAAAAAAAAAAAAAAAACCATCACATGTCCATCCCAACTTTGCAGAGCCGAACGTTGCGTCTTCTGATGTCTTGTTTTGTTTGACCAAATGTTCAAATAACCAAAACTATTTAGTTTAAAATGACATATGACAAAGAAAACCAGGAAATCTTCTCATTTGTGAGGCTGGAATCAGAGAATATTTACTGTTTTACTTGAAACAGTAATTTGGTTACTAAAATAGTTGCTGGTTCTTTTTCTGTCAATCGACTAATAGTTTCAGCTCCTGATTGGACGATCGCTGTTCAGGTTTTGCAAAGGGCAAATTATAAACTCATCACTTGCATTGATTTTCCAACCAAAAATTGTTTTCTGAATGAAAACCACTGTATTGAAATGAGCCGGACCCAGTATTGTTACTAATCACTCATCATTACTGTTTTGTAGAAATCACCAAAAAAATAGTGAAAACACCTCCACCAGCTCCCCAGAGCAGAACAAACCAGCTTCCCCCCACACACAAAGGAAGGACAAACAAAACATATATTTATATATATATATTACTGTAACACTCCCCGTATCATAGCAAACTAAACCATCTTTATCCAAAAATAGAGACCTGAATGCAGCTGCTCAGCTTTACTTATTGCTGACTGTCCACTCTTCAGTCATCAGATTTCATATTGCTGCATTATTGCTGACCATCTGCTGTATTATCACGTATGGCAGAGAAACACATTGAATCATCCTCAGGTTCATCACCTCGTTGTGTTGAACAGTTTTATCTGAAGTTATTTCAGGGAACATGTTACGCATTCTTCAAGTTAAAGGTCATTGTATGCGTTTGTTAGCTGATGATTTTTCTCACTTTACTTGTTCAGTTGATACTGTGTGATTTTTAAATCGCTGTTTGTTTTCCATGGGATGATTAGCAAGCACCTTGTGGAAGCTAACGGAGATGCTGTCTCTGAGGTCAGCCTGACTCCAGCTCTTAAAAATAACACCCCCCCACAGTTCTTTATAAACCCAGAGACGTTCCACAGCCGGAGGAGCACGTCACTGTTCTGTACAGATTCTTTTAGCGCGGTGCTGGTGATCAGGGCAGAGCAGTTATGAGCATCAGCAGTTCTGGACGTTCAGGGCAACAAGCACTACAGCTCATCAATCATTTTGAGTTTGGACAAAAAAAGTGCAAATTAAATATCAGGCCAAGCTTCAGGAGCTCTGCTGCAGACGTAAACCTTGTTGACCCATGAAGCCCTCAGACGTCTGGGATTAGTCCCACCTATCAGAAGCTCCAAAGCTCAGTGATTAACATGTTGTATCACAATTGTTTTTACTAAGTGTAAAAACAGCAGTTTTTGTTTTTCAGGAGGATATGGGCTGTTCAATTTTCCATTCTTCTATAGCTCAGAACATGAACCTGTGTTCAAACTGTAGTTTGTTTGTTTTTTGTACAGATTAAACATACAAAATCCAACATGTTAATCGTTGAGCTTTAGAGAAGCTGTGTGGACAGAGCCAGGCCGGCTGATACAAAACAGACACAGGAGTGGCATCAGTCCTCTCCTTTTCCCAACATGATGAACAGTTCTTTAAACTTTAAACTTTAAAATATGAATTCTTGAGCTATGAGGAGTTCATCTGTGACCAGTGTGACGCAGCTGGAGCTTCTCATTTGGCACAAACACAACATGACCAGACAAAAAAACAAAAACCTCATTAAAACTTAAACCAGTACCATTATCTGCTTCTCAACAGTGAATACTAGACGACCTTTTACCCTGATTTTCCTCTCCTGGACTTTCTGTCTGTACTAACAGAGCGGGCGTTCCTCCGAGTTCACCTCTAGGCGTCAGTGTTGCCGTTCTCCTCTGGCTGCAGCTGCTCCTTCTCAGTGCAGTCCTCCTGCGGGGGGCGCACTCTCTTAAAGAAACCCAACTGAGGAAGAAGAGAAGAGGAGGAGGGAGGGGGTTACACTCTGTTTGGTACTACCTGATGTTTAACAGCATCATCTGCTGATTTAAGTTGCGTCCAAGTTCAGAAGCTGCATCTGAAAACCAATTATGTCACAGTGGTACGACTAGACCGTCTCATTTCAAAGGCTCCTTCAAATGTGTCCTTCTTTTCCTGGCCCAACATATCCCAAGATTCATTGCTACCTGGCAATGAAAATAATATGTCAGCAAACACACTGTGTCACACTGTTAAATCTAAGTAGTTACATGTTGTTGAGGTTGCTTGGCAACAGGCGCCGCGCTTTGAAACTCAGGGGTAAGGGCGGGTACAGCTGGTGATGCAAAGCAAATGTCTCATGTCGGTTCAGCCTTTATGGTCTATGACGGCTACAGAGGGCCACATCTTCAAAGCATGAACAAAACTCTACTCCAGATCAAGTTTCCAATGTTTTCAATCAGAACAAGTTGACTGAGATCAGCTGTGTCGTTCATGCAGCCCTGTGTCTGAGACTTTCAACGTCTGGACTAACCAGCAGAGAAGCTGAGCACTACAGCAGAGACAGAACCCTCCACCTCTTCATCACCCAGACGGAGCCTCGTCATCCTCACTGTGTCACTGTTTGTTCCTCACCTTGTACATGATGAAGATGAGCAGCGCCAGCAGCAGCAGTCCTGCCAGCACAGCCAGAGCCACCACCCAGCCTGGCACCGGCTGGGGAGCGTCTGCCACCCACAGCACCGACACACTCACCTGAAAACACACACTCACATTTAAGAGCTGACACTTTTTACACCAGCAATGAAAGGAAGTATCAATATCATGGATATCA
The DNA here is from genome assembly GCF_046630095.1 of Trachinotus anak. Taxonomy (NCBI): domain Eukaryota; kingdom Metazoa; phylum Chordata; class Actinopteri; order Carangiformes; family Carangidae; genus Trachinotus; species Trachinotus anak. The sequence continues at coordinate 1,723,828 of NW_027273890.1, forward strand.
ATGCACCTAACTATCAATAATCTGGATATTAATGTACCAAAGTATCAATAACGATCAAGTTTGTGTGTGATGTGCATGAAAAGAAACTAAAACTAAAAACATGTTGCACATTTAGTTGATGTGGATGATCTCAGAGCTGCAGCTTGGTGGAAGCAGAAAGAGCAACTGGGGAATTTTGTCATTTAATGAAATGCAAAGAGAGAGATGTTTTGTGTCTGTGTGTGTCTGTGTGTGTCTGTGTGTGCGTGTCTTACAGTGGTACTATTGGATGGTAGCTCCGACACCAGGTTCTTGTACGGCATCTCGATGACACTGAACGAGGCTGTGGATCGAACCACATATGAGCGATTCTGATTCTCAGTCTGCAGAAGAAAAACAAACGGAGTCACAGGTCTGACAGATCTCCATCACAGACTTGAGACCCGAGGAACAACACACGTCCAGAGGTGGAGGAACACAACTGGAAAAGAAAAGAACTGTAGCAACTATAGACTGAAGCTAGTACTACAATGATGAATCATTGTAGGGGTTTTCACAGTCGGACACTGATCACTGAGTGTATATCTTATACTGCCACTTTTGATGAGGCTTGCATGGACCAGGCTCGTGAACCTTTTTATACAGCAGGATGAAGAGCTGTGTTTCACTGTCTCTACTGCCTCTGACCACACCCAGCAGTGATGATGTCACACTGTCCTGGAGTACACCTGCACATCATCGCTGCAAGGTGAGAGGTCAAACCACTAGAGGTCAGTACAAGATTTTCAGAAGGTGTTGAGTTTCTCTTTAAACTGATCCAGTAAGACGACAGAATTATTTCTGTTAGTTGATTAATGGTTCAGTTTCTTCACGGTGAAAAACATTTGTCACAGTTCTCACACTGGAAAACACAGAACCATTAAATGTTTGTTGTTTTTTTTGTCTTGAAAATGACTTTAAACAATCAACTGATTGTCAAATAGTAGCTGATTAATTTTCTTACAACATTTACTCTTTATACTTAATGTGTCTTTAATACACAGCACAGTTTATAGACAGTTATTAAAACACTGTTTTAATAATTATCTTCAATAAGACAGTGAATGTTTCATGTTGATGAGTCACAGCAGCTTTTTACCCTGAGGAAGTTGTTGACAGCCAGTCTGGAGAAGATGAAGAGGATGGCGTTCTTCGTCCTCTCCAGACGACCCACCTGACACTTCAGCCGCAGACAGTCTGCTGTATTGCAGTCCTACACACACACACACACACACACACACACACACACACACACTTATATTTACTAATATAGAAAAAAAGTAGTAGTCTAGTTAAACAGTTAAAAAATGTTAACTATTTGATATTTTTGTATCAGTACAGATGTGTAGCAACATCTGAGAATGAATGAATGAATGTGTGTGTGTGTGTGTGTATACCAGCGTCTGCAGGTCGGTCAGTGCGTCTCTGGACTCCAGGTCTCTCTTGCGAACGTGGTTTCTGTTTCGTCCCTCTGTCTCTCGCTCCCTGGGTGGGACGACACTGGTGTTCTTCTGTGAGGTCAGTGGGTTCTGACACACACACACACACACACACACACACACACACACACATATTAATCCTGGTATCAGTCTTTTTGTTTTCCTAGATTTCTCATCATAAATATTTTGCACATCTTGTGTGTGTGTGTGTGTGTGTGTGTGTGTGTGTGTGTGTGTGTGTGTGTGTGTGTTCCTCACCGACACATTGAGCGGGTTGATCTCGATGTCGGTGGTGCAGTTGATGGGTCCCTCAGTCTCGAAGCTTGTGATGTAGAGCAGCGAGCCGTTCTTGAACTGGTACGGCCACTCCACCTCCAGAGCAGCTTTACTGATCGTACTGGGCCCGCTGTTATGGAGCTGAGAGCGATGACATCACAAACGTGTCACAATCTAATGCGTTACTGTGCATCTACTGATGGCGGTGACCTTCTCTCAATGGAAACACATGTCAGTATAACACAATACAGACAAACAGCAACACAAACTGTGATCAGGTCAGTCTGCATCTGCATTAGCTTTAGCTATGTGTGTGTGTGCTTGTGTGTGTGTGTGTGTGTGTGTGTACCTCATAGACATGTACTATTTGTGGTCCGATGTCGTCCCCAACCACAGGAGGCTGTTTAGGTTTCCAGTTGGCGATGGGAAGCAGCACCTGACCAGGAGAAGACGACCTGCGAGGACAACACAGACACACACACACAGACACACACGCACACGCACACGCACACACACGCGCACACACACACACACACACACACACATATATGTATACATACACCGTAAAGTTGTGTTTTACAGAGATGAACTGTACCTCCACAGTGTGGGCGCAGTCTGAGGCAGACAGGACGCTAAAATTTTACTATTTGATCTTTTTGTATCGGTACAGATGTGAGAATAGATATCAATACTGTACATAGGTATTATATATCAATATCAATACCAACAGTATTAATACTTCTACATCCAGTGGTCCACCTGTAGTATTACGGGACAGGCCAGGGCTAGCTCGTTAGCATGCTAACGTCAGTAGAAGCGATAGAAATAGAGACAAATCAAGAGTTTGTTTCCACCTCTGGAGACACTGGTGGTGAGTAACTCATGTTTCTTCTAGACTGGTGAGTAAACAGCTTCTAATGCTAACGCTGGCTATGTAGCAATAGCAAACACTTACATATAGCACCTTTAAACCTAAGTGAACTGATTTTAAGGCCAAACACAACACTGATAAATTATTGTAAACCTTGTTGCTTATTTCCACCTGCAGCTGTTACAGATCAACATGATGTGTTGTGGTCGTTGTACTTGCTACATAGTAAGGACAAAAAAAGTATTTTACTAACAGAGTGAGGACATTTTGGGAAAGTGAGGACATTTTCTCACTTTCTGACACTTTCTGACACACCTTCAGATCACAATTTGAGGGTTACGACGTGGTGTTAGAGTTCAGGTAAGGGGCTTGGGAATGCATTATGTCAGTGAGTGTCCTCACTAAGACAGAAGTCTAAGTATGTGTGTGTGCATGTGTGTGTGTGTGTGTGTGTTTACCCTCTAATGGAGACTTTAGCGAGGACAGCCAGCTTGGTGATGCTGGAAACTCGAGGACTGGTGTTGTCGAACTGGTTGGAGCTGAAACACAGAGGAAACACAGACTTGATGTATTTATCATCTCCACATGATGAAACACTAAACAACACAAAATACTAAAATACATTTTAAAAAACATGAAAACAAAAGATGTGTGGACAGAAAGTTAGAACAGATTGATGTGAGGTTCTGCTGTTGTTGTACTGGAAGCAGCCACAGGGTGGAGCTGCTGCCTTGGACCTGACGGAGGAAAACATTCCTCACCTCATTTACATTCATGACCTCTGATTAGAGGCTCAGATCCTCTCCTCTGATTGGCTGACTGACCTGTTGATACTAGAGCTCCAGAGAGAAGCCTGAGAGAGAAGATGTAAAACTACACTGAGATGGTTTTTGGTTCTTAAAACCAGATATATCTTCTGATGGAGATCAACACTTCAGGTAAAACACAGGAGAAGATAAAACATGGAGCTTTAAACTCTGAAATCACTGGTTGAAGTTTCTCAAATGTGAGAATTTGCTCTTCTGATCAGTTTTCTGAGAGTTAAGAGAAACATTTTGGTTTTTACAAAACAAGTAAAATTCTGAGGGATGATTTTTAACATTTTATTACATTTCATAGACAAAATAATTAATTTATCAAGACAGTATCTGTCAGATGAATCAATAATGACAATAATAGTCACTTTTGAGTGCATCTCCTCCACACACTCACAGTAATTCTGTCCTTCAGTAAGAGTGAGTGTCAGAGAGCTGAGGAGGACTGAGCGGTCAGACTGAGACCTATCATTAACATACCTCTCTCTCTCTCTCTCTCTCTCTCTCACTCACACACACAGCCCTTACAATCCTCTGAGTCATTGTGTATGCATGTGTGTGTGTGTGTGTGTGTGTGTGTGTGTGTGGCTGCACAGAGCCGTGAGCTCTCAGGGTGTTCACCATTCATTGAGCTCTGGGACAAAAGCTGCTCTGCTGTGATGAATGCTGATGTGATGGCTGTTTACAGGCTGCTCACACAGTCACAGTCAGAGCAGCCTTCCTCCCTCCAGCATCAAGCTACAGGTATGTTTAGCTGAACTATCTCTCTTCTCTTGCTTCTATGTGGACTTCTATAGTCCCGATAATTCTTTGGGGAATGCAAGCAAGTATAAGGATAATATTCCCTGTTTGGCTTGTTTCCTCACATAAACTGCCCCATGAACAGCAGCTGTGATCAGCTGTGATCAGCTGTGATCAGCTGTGATCAGCTGTGATCAGCTCCTGTCTGCAGCGTATCATAATGTTCAGCAACTGTCACTGTGACACTGAAGGAAACTTAAAACAGGAGGATTCTGAATGAAGTTCTGCAGCATCTTTTTTCTGTGATTTCTAAGCAGATTTCTGGAGGTTTATTCTGGATGGACATCAGAGATAATGACACCCTTAGGATGTGGAAGTCAGACTGGATTTAAAAACATGTGTTTTATATCTGTGTGTTCACATTTGACTGAGTAATGACTCGGAGAAGAAGGAGCAGTCAGTGGTGCTCTGTGGTGGATGACGACAGACAGCAGACTGTACCTGACTATCTGCAGGTCAAACTTGACAGATGTGTCCTCCTCCGACAGCTGGTGCACGCTGAACCTCAGCTCTGCCAGCACCTGGCCAATCACAGCACAGGAAGAGACAACAAGGACCAATCAGAGAATAGAAGTAGACAGGAAAAACAACAGCACCATGTGTCAAGTTCTGTCCATTTTAAGACAAAGTCATCTTAAAAATGTGATCCCTGCTCTTAACAGTCCACAGCCACTCCTTTCCTTTACTTCCTCATATGTTTCCTCTGGTATTTGACTTTATTGTTAACTCTACTAAAATCTGCTCCACCTGCTTCCCACAGCCACGTCAGAGTGGCACCTACAACACCCAGAATGCAACATGAGCACGCCCAGTACTCTGACCACGGACCTTGGTTCCTCCCTTCATGGGGTTTCCCAGGTCACACACCACCATCTTGGTCTGGTTTTCCTTCTTGTAAGCACAGGACAGTCTGGAGAGGACCTGTCAAAACCACACCACAGTTTATCTCCTGCAGACAATGGATGGAAGGAAGGAAGGAAGGAAGGAAGGAAGGAAGGATGGATGGATGGATGTCTTACAGTACAGATCCAAAGACAGTACTGGTGTACAGGAGCTCTGGTGCTCAGCTCTGGGGGACAGAGACATACCTGACTTCGGACGACCCCGGTGAAGTCGGCCTGCTGCGGAGGGTAGACGTGGAGCTCGGCCTCGTAGGCGCCCTCTCCCTGATTCTCAGCGCTGACCTCCAGGGTCAAAGCGTTGTCATCACCGATGTAGATCTGCTCACGGTCGCTGCAGCAACAAAAACGATCACAATGGTAACATGTCCTAAATCAAGTTTTTTTTTGTTTTTGTTTTTTTTTTTTTAATTTCAGCCTTATATGTGTTCTTTTTTGAAGGAAAAACATTCAAATAGAAAAAAACATTTTGGCATTTACTGAAAAAGATGAATATATGTAACAAGTTGAAGCTAAATCCTTTTTATTTTCATGTTAATCAGTTTCACAGTTTGATCCAGTTTATAAACTCAACGCTGACATGTCCCACCTCTTCACTGACAGCCTCAGGTCAGGTTTACAGATGTTGTCTTCTCCACAGTCCAACAGGATGTGAGCCTGACGGGAGGAAGGAAGGAAGGAAGGAAGGAAGCAAGGAAGGAGTGAAGGAATGAAAGAAAGATGGACAAAAGAAACAAAGGCAACACAGACAAAGACGGAAGAGATGTTGAAAACTGAACGTTCAGACAGTAAAGCCACTGATGAGTCTCACTGAACACACACACACACACACACACACACACACACACACTCAGTTGGGTGTTACCTGCTTGGTGACATTGGACGGTGCCGACATGTCCAGGATGGGCAGCAGTCCGGTTTGGTCTGCAGCCTGCTGGTAGTCCAGACTGTACTCCATCGCCACGGAGATGGGAGTGATCTTATCCCGAAACTCACGATCGTCCTGAGAGAGACAGAGAGAGAGAGAGAGAGAGCGAGAGAGCGAGAGACAGACAGACAGACTTCAGCTTCAGCCTCCGTGCCTCAGTACAGCTCATTCTGTCGATGATCTAAAAGCCGTTTTTATTCGTCGGCGCTCTGAGCTTGTGTTAGCGTTCCTCACCCTCAGGAAGACGGGCTGCTCCTCGCAGGCCGGGCCTTTGCCGTTGGACACCGTCATGTTCTTGGAGTACTGAAAGGTCCGGCTGTGCAGGAAGAGGACGCGCTTGGTCGCTTCCTTCTGCTTCAGACGGTCCAATATGAGGTCCACACGAAAGTCTGGAAGCAGAGAGGAAACCCAGAGCAGGTTATGATCCGATACAATGAGACGGTCTTCAATCTGCAGAACCACAACACACACACACACACACACAGTCCCTTACTGAGAGAAGCTGGAGCTCCGCGGCCGCTGGCCTTCAGACAGTACTTCACCTTAAAACTGGAAAACACACAGAGTTAACACTCATCTGTGGAAGAAGATGTCAGGTTTATATGAGGAAGTCACGTGATGAATTCTGTCCAGAACATTTGCTTCAGTGCTGAAAAGCGTCTGTGGTGATCAGGTGACCACCTCCTGTCAGCCCCTCTCTACTGACAGACCCTCCTCAAACCCACACTGGAGACTAATCTGGGAGAAGGTGCAACTATCTTCAGGAACCCCGACATCAAGCTACTTGTTTTAATTTCAGACACTCTGCCTGGTGTGGGCGTGTCTGAGGGGGGCAGAGCTCTGGAAGAGGCCACCAAGCACATTACTGAACGACAGCTCTGACTGGGAACATGTCTGCGGCTCGGCGTCTTCACAGCTGCAGGGCGACTACGATGAAAAGCTCCTCACAGTCAGTTTACAGCTTCTTGACTTCACAGCCTCAGCGAGCACTGAGCTGCCAACAGCCAGAAACAGAAAACACTTCACACTGCCAACAAACGAAAAGCCATTTGTGCGAAATGTTGTTGGGAGAGGGTGTAAAAAATATCTATGACCTGGGAATCGACAAAAGCTCATGAAAACCATCAAATGACCTCCGGAAGTCAAAGTGAGGAGACGGAGACAGAGGCTGCGGTCGTGTCGATTCCAGGTGAAACATGTGAGGACTCACCAAGACACATGTGTGCTGGTCCCGGGCAGCATGCACTTCTTCTCCTCTGGGTTGATGATCTGAGGCGTAATGTCTAACGTGGCGTTCACACCGATCACTGGACGGGCTCTGATGAAGACACACACACAAATAGTAACCTGGTGAGTGAACAGGTCACGCGGCAGATGCTGCTTCCTTCACAGTGAGAGATATGAAGGTGATTTTCAATTTGTTCTTAATGTGTTGCCAGTAAAATAAAGGTAGAATTAAAAACAAAAAATTCATGACCAATAATCAAACATTCTGTCATCACGTTAGTTATTGATGGAATTATAGTGAAAATAAATTATTCCCCTTTTTGCTGAGGACGACCTCAAGGACCCCTGGAAATTCAAAATTCCAGTCGCTCACAGTAACACATTAGAATTAAATAATATATAGACTATGTTAAGAATCTAAAAGGAGGACAGAGAGCTATTTAATAGCTACAAATAAAAGGAGTTATACAGGTGATGTGTGTGTGACAGCGTCCGAGCACACACTGGTTACTGAGGTGTATGTAAACACACAGATACATGCTCACTGGACACTTTTCACAGTCACGTCATGTCTTATGCTGAATGTTCACAGCCTGTTTTTCAGTCCGATGATGTCGTGATCATAATAATAATGATTTTTTGAGTCACATGTGGTCAACAGTTCATTCTCAGTCTGTTACAAATGACACAAAGTCAAAAACTAATGAAACGTGTTGTCAGTTGTTCGTCAGGTTTCTCTGACTTTTACAACAACACTTTTCACGTCTGTGAGTTTAGAGTTGAGTTAAGCTGGTGTCAGTCGTGTTAAAGGGTTAATTTGATCATGTAGGATTTAATCAGCTGCAGGAACACAGCGAGATAAAGACTGAGCAGAGGAACCCAGTGGAGAACTGAAGGAGCTTCTATAAAGTCAGGAGGAGGAAAGAAACAGCAGCTCTTTGATTTCAGAGGTGGCCTCGCTCATTAAACTGCTCAGCTTCCATCAGCAGCATCACACACACACACACACACACACACACACACACAGACAGCAGGGGTGCACACACACACAGCATAACTTTTGATTACCTGTATAAAACAGCTTTGTCTGCCCCGAACACTCCCACTATTAAATCTGAAAGACAGAAACACATCAGCTGTTTTCACAGCAGCTCAGACTTTATTCCTGCTGCGCTTGAGTGTGTGTGTGTGTGTGTGTGTGTGTGTGTGTACCTGGATATCCATTCTGGTCTATGTCAGTGTTTCCAGTCATGGAGTATCCAAAGCTAGCAGGCATGTAGCTGGACGCCCATTTTCCCTGCAGGACCTGAGAGGAGACACAGCTGTAAGTCAACACACAGCTTCTGTCCTGGGGAGTGAATGAGTTTAATCTTCATCAGGTTGTGTGACAGTGAAACTGAAGATGAGCAAAGTCAGTTAAGAACATTTTCTGTGCTCAGTTTGTTCCCACTTCAGATCTGTGGTGATTCTCCTCCGTCAGACTGTTCACACATGAGGAAGTGAAATTAAACAACATCATGACTCAACAAAATATCATTAAGATTTCTACAGTACTACCACTGTCACTGATACTGCTTATCCATCCAGTACTTTAACGGTACTTTGTGTTTGTTTATCAGAGAAAAAAAAACAAATCAAGAATTAACATTGATTTATTTCCTCAAATGTTCTCAATTAACATTCATTCATCATTTTTTTGAACTGATCACTGTTATAGACTGATTCTGTGATGATGCAAATGTAAAACAAATGTAATACTCAATGAATTACTACAGGACTTTTTCTTTGACAGTATTTTTGCTGTGCAGTAGTTCACCAGCAGCCCCCACATCACTAACCCCCACCAACTCACTTAAAGACAGATCTGGTTTGACGTTAGTGGTTCTGACCTGGGAAGGTGATGGGTCGGGCCCCCGAGGGCGGCCATTGTGGATGTAGACCAAGCCGTTGTGGTCGGGACCTCCATAAGGAGCAGAGATGGCCACATCTGGAGGGGAGACAAGAGACATGAGCTGGGGAGGGATCATCGAGCTCGGTGGCTGGACCTGGTCGGGATTCAGTGATTTGCTCATGGGCCTGTCCCTGTGTGTGTGCGTGTGTGTGTGTGTCTCTTACCGTTGTATCCATCCATGTCCAGGTCTCCCAGCGCCGCAATGGCAGAGCCATATCTGGCGTAGACCTCTGACCCCGTCAGCATCTGAGGAGGATGGAAGGAAAATCCACCTCGACCCAGGTACACAGACACCTGGAGGACACACACACACACACACACACACACACACACACACACACACACACACACACACACACACACACACACACACACACACACACACACACACACAGTTGTAGTACAAGTAGTGAAGCACTTGTTTGTTTTCGGTGCCTTATGCCAGCACGTTAACATTTAAACTCCTCTCCCACTGGCCCAGGTTAGTGGGCCACTCGGTGCATGGACAGCAGACGACGCAGCGTTTCATCTCTGTGGTATCAGCCTCGCCGCTTCCTGCTCAGTCTGAAGATGCTGCTGACGCTTCCTCAACATTTGCTGCTGCTGCTTCATGTGTCAGGTTTTTTTATTTATTGTGTGTGTGTGTGTGTGTGTGTGTGTGTGTGTGTGTGTGTGTGTGTGTGTGTGCATGTGTTTCCTACCTGTCCCACCTCCCTGAGTTTTCCGTCTGACCCTCTGTCCATGAAGAGAGGAGCTCCAACCAACAGATCCACCAAACTGACGACAGACAGAGGAGAAGAACAGATAAACCAGACTGATGGAGAACCACACAGAACCTGTTGTTCTGGTGTTTTCATCACTAACAACATGTTCTGCTTACATCAATATTTCTCAGTGAACTCACTGTGTGTCCTTGAGGCCTAACACACATGATGAATGTACTTCTTGCCTCATAAAACACTTGTACACAATTTGAACAGTTTGAACCCAGCATCATTAGCGGTCTTCCTCTCTGTTTTTAAACTGGTGCACTACTTTTATGACACATCACTGCAACCAGCTGTTACCACACTGCAGCTGGCAGCAAGAGATGCTGTGTTAACACGATGTTAAAGGTCCCGTGTAGTTTAAAGGTAGATGTCCATGTGTTTTTTGATTATAAAGCAGGTCTCACATTTAAAATCCTTTTAGCTTCATCACAGTGGACTGTTATTAAAACACAGACTTACCCATCATTATTAACATCAGTGGCAGCTACTGAGTGTCCGAAGTACGCAGCCATCTGCAAGACGAAGAGGAGAGGAGAGGAGGAGAGAGGAGAGGAGAGGAGAGGAGGAGAGAGGAGGAGAGAGGAGAGGAGGAGAGAGGAGAGGAGAGGAGAGGAGGAGAGAGGAGAGAGGAGAGGAGCAGAGTTTACAGCTGCTTTTAAAGGCAAACGTTTCCTTGCCCCAAAAGAGGCTGATTCAAAACCTCAAACCAGAGACGTGATGTCAGAGATCAGAGGGAAGATTGAGAGACATGTGACAGAGAGAGAGAGGGAGGGAGAGAGAGAGAGGTGGGAGGGGCAGTAAACAGTGTTGATGGGTTCAGAGGGTCCGTTATGGAGAACAGACAGGAAGTGAAGAGGAACTCTCTCATTAACTCTGAAACGACTGCTGATGACAGTCTCCCTCTTTCTCCCTCTTCCTGTTTCTTCTTCCTCCACTGGTCTCTAGAGCTCATTTTCTCCCTCATGACAACTGTATGGGCTCAGATTTATAGAACTCACCTGTTTACATTTTATTAAGGACTAAAGTTATGGAGAATTGAGGGCGTGGCCTCTTTGAGTGACAGGTGGATGAGTGTAAACCAGAATGCACCAAAATCTTGGCTCCACCTCTTTTACTAATTTTGGATTAGCCAGGAGTTAGGGGCGGAGTCAGGCACTGCCAAGATGGCGATGGCAGAGCAGCTCACTCCGTGCTTCAGAAACCTGAGGGTGACGTTACAGAGGCTCCGCCCATCTTTATTTCCAGTCAGAGCCTCCAGCAGCTGTGACTGTCTGTGCTGTCCTGCAGCTCACCTGAGTTCCCGTGAAGTTCACCATGGACTCCATGTTGCCGCCGTTGAAGATGTTCACCTGACAAATCAGAACACAACACAGGACATCAGCTGACGTTCCACAGAGAACTTCAACGGGCTGTTCCTGAGGTCACGTGTTCTCCCTTCACCTAGTGTCTGACCTCAGACTGAGATTGGACTGAAGTATCAGTATCCATGAGTTTGTGCTGCAATGTACAGAGTGTGTGTGTGTGTGTGTGTGTGTGTGTGTGTGTGTGCGTGTGTGTGCGTCCGTGTGTGTGTGTGTGTGTGTGTGAGCAGTGTGGACACTTACATAACCCAGTGCCTTGTCCCCCCGAGGTACTCCAGTCACATAATCTACAGAGGAGAGATCAACATTTAAACAACTCTGACCAGTTGGGTTTTGCACCTAATCAGAGCTGAAATTATTGTTTTCATTTTTGATGAATCCATCCATTAATCCATCTTTTTGATTAATCGATAAATCAATCAACATTTCAGAATACCCAATAGGTCAAGGTGACATCATCAGACGTCTCACAGAACCCAGAAATATTCACTTCACTACGACGTTAATCCTCTGAGGAGCTTTTCCTTGAAAAATAACTAAAACGAGTAAAAGATGATCAAAACTGAAAGTTGCAGCTTGATCTGATTTACATCTAATAATCAGACGAACAGTGTATTCTGAATAACAGTGTTGATATAAAGACAGTGATGGATTCATCTCACCTTCTTTTCCGTCATCGTTGAAGTCTCCGACGGTCACAGAGTATCCTGCAGCACACAGACACACAACATGTTCCTCCAGCAAGTCACATGTTTCAGACTGAAGCAATCGCTTTTTGAGTTGCATTTAAAATATGAGTCCATGATTATTATCATTATTATGATTATTATTATCAGATATTCATACATCAGGACAGCTAACATCACACCAGGCTGATATTAATATGAACCAGTGTCTCATCACTGATGATACAGAGAAACGCTTCAGTTCCTCTACAGATGTTCTGACTCACTCATGTCTGTACAGATGTTAACGGTCAACAAAGACCTGGACAATAATGAAGGACAGGTGTGTGTGTGTGTGTGTGTGTGTGTGTGAGAGAGTGTTTGTGTGTGTGTTTGTGTGTGTGTGTGAGTTTGGGGTTACCGAGGTAACTGTCGTCATACTGGGCGCCGGCTGACTTGGTAGCGAGGGTGTTCCCGTACGGAGTGATGTAATGTTTGTCAATCCGAGACAAAATCTCAGAGACGTCGTCAGAAATCAGCTGACCTGAGGATAGAGGAGGAGAACCTTAGAGAACAGAGCAGAACAACAACGGAACAAGGAGAGAAGAGAAGGAAACAAGGAGAGAACAAGGGGAGAACAGGGAGAGACAAACAAGAGAACAGGGAGGGAGCAGGGGGAGAACAGAAGAGGAGAACAAGGAGATAAAAATAAGAGAACAAGAAGAAAACAAGGCAACAAGAGGAGGGGACAAGGAGGGAACATAAGAGAACAAGAAACAGGAGATCACAAAAGAGAATGAGGAGAAAACAGGAGAACGAGGACGTAGCCAAGACAGAAAAGAAAAGAACAGGAGAGAGGGAGAACGGGGGAAGAATAGGAGAGAACGCAAGAATAATAAGGAAACCGAGAGAGAACAGAGAACAAAAAGAACAGAAGAGAACAAAGAGATAAGAAAAGAACCACTGAAGAGTCAGAGAAGAGAATAGATGTTTACAGAGGTGATGAAGAACATGAGGAAGAACACAACAGAACCTAAGAAAGAAAAGAGCAGAACAGACGGTTCGATGTTACACAACTTTGTTTACACTGACACACAAACACACACAACGTGTGACTAAAGGAGACACACAGTGTTAACAACTGACTAATCAGAAACAGAGCTGTGTGTGTGTGTGTGTGTGTGTGTGTGTGTGTGTGTGTGTGTGTGTGTGTGTGTGTGTGTGTGGCTGGTTGTGTAACTGTGAGTGTTGAGTCAACAGGAAACAATAATTAGCTAACACACTAACGTACTCCAGACTGAGAGAGAGAGAGAGAGAGAGAGAGAGAGAGACTGACTCAGCGTTCAGGATAAACTCTGTCACACCCTCTAATGTCAGACCACTACACACACATGGATTACAACACACTGCTGATACACACACACACAGACACACACACACCCTGTCTGGACTTTACCTGCTCATTAAACTGTAGACTGGTCTGTACCGTTAGCTCCGCCCTCACTCACTCCCTGAGCACTTTATTAGGAACACCTGTTCACCTGCTTATTCTCACAGTCAATCAGCCAATCATGTGGCAACAGCAGATCCAGGTGAGGAGCACTGGTTGGATGAACAGTCCCCAGTCTGCAGACCTGGGTCCAGTAGAACCAGGAGGCCGACAGGCTGAATGCAGTCATGTCAACATGGAGCAGAGTCTCTGGTGGATCCATGAAGGACTGAGGAGCTACCCAGTGTTGGTGAGGTGTTCCTAATAAAGTGCTCATCCCCACAGGAGACCTGCACACAGTGACACAGCTCGCCCAAAAACCACAATAACAACACACAACTCAGCCAAACAACAACACGTCAGACAATCTGGAGGAAAATACTTCAACTCATGTTTGGGACATTTTACAGAAGCGTCTTCACTATTGACGCTGACTTCAACCTGGTGAGCTGCTAACCAGCTAGTCAAGGCCCAGGGTGAGAGAGGAGGAGGAGGAGGAGGAGGAGGAGGAGGAAGATTTACCTGATCCAACACAGTCACTTAAACCTTTATTTCCTGAAGCAGATAGAAACATGAAATAAAAACCATTTGAGATCTTAAACTTTACTTTTAAAGTTTATTGATTTTTTAAAAAATGAACAGAACTGAGACTGTAGTTTTTCCAGCCATATCCAGTTTCCAACACAAAGTCAGTGATTTACAATAAAAGCCAAAGCTTTAAGCTCTCAGATGGTTTTTATCTGCTTCAGAGGCTGACACATAAAGGTTTTGGTCAATGTCACATTTTCAGAAAACCCTCAGGTTTTAGGAGTTTGTTTCAGAGGGAGACTCAGGTCTGAATGGGATCAGTGGTAGAAATGTACTTCATGCTAAACTGGTTTCACATTTCCTTCACCACCGACCCAAACATCGGCTCTCTCTGTCCCCAGTTAAATTGTCTGTGGTCTGAAATTTGTCTCCAAAAGTAGCCTATGATAAACACACACACACACACACACACACTCACCCTGCCAGTAGAAGCTGCCAGGTCCTCCCACCACCACTTTCTTGTTCTGCTGAAAACACAAAAACAAAGAGGGAACAAGGAAAAGATTTCAGTAATTTCCTTTCTTCTCTGACTCCTTAAGTCAGTAAACGACTCTCTGTTACTCCCTGAGGTGTAAAGGGTTAATAACAACACCTTTACTCCCACACCTGCACTGAAGGCCATAACCACAACCGCTGCAGCTGCCTCAGACTAAAAAGCATCTGTTTCAGATTCAATACGATGAAGCAGGTTCATCTGTTGCTATGGCGATTTGAGATGAAGACATATATATACACATCTTCTTGATCCAGGGTCAGTCCTTCAACTACAGAGGGTGAATCCTCGTTACTGTCAACCTTCACTGACCCGATTCAACTGTTGTTGTTTTGACACAAGGTGAAGCCGCAGATACGCTGTCACTCTGTGGGAGACACCCTCTATGTGCACCTGTTGTGTGCAGCGACAATACATCTGATCTGATCTGATCATAAGTCGCCTCTGTTATGAACTCCAGACCACAGTGCTGCAGCTAAAATCCCTTTGATTCAACACCTCTAAAAATAATCCCAGGTGGACGTTGAGTTTGTCCGGGTTAGTCTCGGTCACCTACCTTAAGGAAGTCAGCGCTGAAGCCGGCCTGGCAGAAACCCTGCCCCTCTGGGGAGTTGGCACCTGGACAGAGAAATAAAAAGTTTCATCATGCATCATAGAAAGAGAAGTAGACAGATGAGAAATTATGTTTACAGTTATTACAGAGCGAGGCACTGTCTGGTTTAAATATTTACAGTTGGTATTAATGACTGGGCCCTGATCCAGGATCCAGCACTGACCTGGTTCAGAACCACTTACTCAAACTGACTTTCTGGTTCTTAAAACCACAAATATATCTTCAACACTTCAAATAAAACACAGGAGAAATGTAAAATATGGGACCTTTAAAGAGCAACTTAACATCCCCTGAATATCTTGACCTCAGTGTAGTTTCAGGAGCAACACAGCCCAGTGTTCAGTTACTCTTTCAACATGCAACACCTGCGTTTCCTACACATTAACTCTAGAGAGGAGAAGACAGAGGAAGAGGACTGACTTGATCTGCAGGGCGAGTACTCCACCACTGTGCCTCCTTTCTTCAGGTAACACGTCCCCACCGGCTCTCGCTCAGAGACGCCAAAGGTCGACCACTGGTACAGAGGAGCGCAGGCCTGGAAAACAAACACACACACACACACACACACACACACACACACACACACACACACACACACACACACACACACATATTAAAGACCCAAACCAGTCTGAACACCAGGAACCAGCTGGGAAACAACCATTTTGACTTGTAAACTACATGTTGGTACAGGTGAATGGGACTGAGTGAGTCTCATGAGCAACAGCTCGTGTATAAAGGAGGATTTAAGTCTCTACAACTGGAGTGAGACAGAACAACGATCCTGTATCCATGTACTGATGCTGCAAATGAAGTTAATTCCATTTACAATTAACACTACACCACTGTTTCAAGGTTCGTATTTCTCTGGCATTTAGCTGTGATGATTAAGGGGTTAGGGAAAGCATTATGTCAGTGAGTGTCCTCACAAGTACAGAAAAACAAATGTGTGTGTGGTGCTCCTCACCAGGATGTGCTCTCCGTCAGATCGTACCGAAGCACCGAACCACTGCTTGGATTTAAACTCCATCTGAGCCCCGTCTTGGTTCCTTCTGTCATCTGCAGAGAGGGACAGAGATTTATTAACTGGTTTACGTGGACTTCAGTGGTGAGACGCCCATCAATCAGCCCGATCACACCATCACAGGCTTTTAGAGAGGGCTGAGGTGGGCGAGGGCTGAAACCTGGGTGGGTATCAACAGCACTGCTCCACAATGGTTCAGGTCCTACTATAAAGACAGGTGTCTTTATGGAAATATTATTTCTCACCAGCCTCTGGGTTGGAACTGGCTCCTGGGGCCTGATTCAGCAGGAACCACAGCTTGAACGTGACCAAAGTGTTTCCATTTCAATTTTGTGAAATATTTCTGAACAGTCTGATAAACCACCTCCTGTGATTCAGCAGGTTAATGGAAACAAACTGAATAAAGATGTTTTCTGGATCCTTTTCACCACGACTGAAATGACTGATGCCTCTGTGTGTTCATTCATGTTCAGGGTGAATAATAATCTGTTCTTCCAGATGATTATTCATCTTTATCCTCAAATTATCTCTTTTATTTTCCTCTGAGATTGAAAACAGTAAAATGTGATCAACACTGATGAACTCCACACGATCTGATTATTGATGAAGTGTCAGTCTGATCTCGTACTCGAATGCTTGGGTGTAATGCAGGAGTTAACAGTGCACAGCTCTATAAGGCCTGAATTACTAACTACTAATTATTCATTAGAGGGAATAGATGAGGTCATTATAAAGGCATGAATGACACTACATTCAGTATAAATACTTGCATGGATGTACCTGGACACTGTTAGTTCTGTAACATCTACACTAATGCAACACCACAGATCCAAAATTAAAGGAGTCCCTCACAAGTCCAACACAGTATGTGGATAGGAAGCAGCTAAATGTTGAAACCTGGTCTGGAGTAATGTCCACAGACAGTGAGGAAATGTTTGGGATTTTCCCATCAGGGTGGGAAACTCCAGGCTGCTGACATGTGTTGGCTGTTGAATCTCAGAGCCACAGGAGGTTTGGCTGATTAAATAGTTTCTGGTCTCTGGTATCAGACAGACACTGTGGATTAGCTTCCCTGCGTTTGGCAATAAATCGGATATTTTAACCCTAATCTGTAATTATGGTGGTGAATCAACAATGCATGATGCCACAGCTCGTTACCGTCTTAACAGAACGGTGACCATGACAACAGACTCTGTCTCTCTGTTTGTCTTGATCCTTCGCCAGAGAAAGGTCAACATGTGAATAACCAGTGAAACCTTCTGGTGTGTGCTGATGGCCGCAGTACTGGGTTTCAGCTCAGTTCAACAACTAAACCGAGGAACTTCAAACCTTAAAACTTCAAAGTTTTTGTGAAAAAAAGTTTTGTTGTGTTGTCATGGTTGCTAGGTGACAGGAACCGTGCTTTGCGATGCAATGATAAGGGCGAGGACAGCGGAAATCCTCTATAGACCAGACCGGCTCATTTCAGTTTGACCTTCACGGTCTTATGACGGCTACACCTTCGTAGACGGCGTGGAAGCGTTTTCTCTCAGTGTTTACCATTCTTACCATCTTGGTGCAGTTAGCATGCTAACATTCGCTAATTACATTATTTTCAAATAATATTTATATGATATATATTTAATCATAGTATATTTTTTAAATTATAATATTAGCTAAATACTATGGCTGAGGGGACTGTCATTGGTTCTGGAGATGTTGACCTGATGATGGTGCTTGTCAGACCATCATGTATTTTCACTAATCTGTTGCTTTTTTATTTATATTTCTACAGTTTCTTACAGGACACACATGACAGAAGCTCTGAACGCAGAACACACTCTGAGTGAGGACGGTCTGAGTTGTATTTATATCTTGTTTTCCACTCACTCCCTGCTACATGCTGCCCAGTAAAGTAGAAAAATACATCCTTAAAATATATATAAATATATAAATACATGCAGCAGCCCGCCCAGACAAGTCACACTCAAAAAAGAAAATAAAAAACCCGGCAGGAACAAAAGCAGTGGTGCATCATGGTTAAACAGCCAGAATAGGACAGACTAACACTGAGTCAGAGTCATACCACACACACACACACACACACACACACACAGAAGAATTCCAGTTAATTCTGTTCTCTGGTCCGGTGAAGCTTTAGCAGCGATCACGTAGGTCAAATCAACAACAAAGGCCTCTATTGTGGAGGAACACACATAACTGGGCCACTCACTAACACCACCACAGCCACAGGGAACAGCATCAGTGTGCAGCTCTGCCCTCTGTCAGTGCCAACACAGCCTGCAGGGCCTCGGTGTGTCCAGCGCCTTGCTCAGCGGCTCCTCAGCAGGGCAGGGCAGTTATACTGTCGGGCTGCGAGCTGAAAGCTGCTGTAAAGTAAACATCCTGTGACTTACTGACACTGTTCGAGACAAATTCACCTTTTATGGGCACAACAGGCCTGAGGCTGAACTCAGTGTGAAGATAAGAGACCACAGAGAATCACACAGAGAGCAGACCTGATGAAAGATTTCTACTGTGAAACGTCCCAGTTAGTGTTTCAGGTCACAGATCAGAGACAGCTGAAACACAGCCGACACACAGCCGACACACAGCCGACACACAGCCGACACACAGCCGAAACACAGCCGACACACAGCTGAAACACAGCCGACACACAGCCGACACACAGCCGACACACAGCCGACACACAGCCGAAACACAGCCGAAACACAGCTGAAACACAGCCGACACACAGCTGAAACACAGCCGACACACAGCCGACCGCTGCTGCCAGTTTAAACAACAGTCACAATGATCATTAATTAAAACTTAAATGAAATAACTCCTCCTCCTCTGAACCACCGCCTGTTGCTATTTACACTTCTTGTTTCTCTTCCTCTTTAGTGTTGTCTCCCTTTAGTTCCGTATATTTCAGTCCAGCAGCTTCATGAGAGGCAGTTCTATTCAGAGCTGCTGTGATTGGTTGATTTATCAATTAGTCCATCGAGGCCTTGAATGTCACATGACAGTAAAGTGAACATGTCTGGATTGTGACTTGGCGTGACGACGTCACTGTGGTCTGTGGGAATGATCACAGACATATTTACTGTTAGAGAAAATAATAGTTGGTTATGACCCCAAGTTCTATTAGTTCACACTGCAGAAGGGAGTGCATGGTTTCTGATCTGTACCAGTTTAAACATGAAAGCCTAAGTTGTTCCCATCATCATCATCATGGCATCATGGAACCAGGTGTTGCTTCGTGAACTGAGCCGGCCCAGGGGAAACTGAAGTGACATCATCTGATATTAATCTTTGTATAAAACATCAGGCTTGTTTCTACTCTGCTCATTTTAGGTTTTGTTTGTTCTCAGTTTGAACCAGACACAAGAATCTGTGCTCTCACTAAACAAACCGTGAGCCGTGCATCTGTCATGTGACACATTAGACCTCATTAGACCTCATTAGACCTCTCATACACTGTGTCTGCCAGCTGATTATCTGAGTTAAATATTAATTGTGAGGACAGCCCACACCCATGGGGCACTGATAAACTCAGCTTAGGATCGAGTGGGTGGATCCTGCATTGCCTAATGTATCCTATGATTCATTGCGTGCCTGTAATGAAAATAGTATGGTAGCAAACATCAACAGAGAGCCTGAGGATCACACTGTTAAATCTAAGTATTGTGTTTCAGCTCAGTACAACTGGAACAACTGTTAAAACCAACGGCCTTAAAACCTCAAGTTTTTGTGAAATAAAGGCACATATTGTCGAGGTTGCTCGGCGACAGGAGACAAAGGGCTGGTGACGCAAAGCGAAAATCCTCCACAGGCCACAACCGTCTCATTTCGGTTCAGCCCTCCACCGCCACAGACACGGCCTGTGAAGGCGTGGCCCTTCATAGCTGTCATAGACCACATGCTTCCCTGAATCAGGACACAGCTCGAGAGTGTTTTTATGACGTAAACAACAGTGGAGGATGAAGTGAGACGATAACGGACAACACGAAGGCAAAGAACATCATCTTCAGTTTTTATGTCCCATTTGTTTATGTCAATAAACAAATGGGACTTTTTCCAGACTCTTTGAGCAGGATGTGGCGCCTCTGTTTGCGTCACATCAACAAAATGTCTCTGTCTCTGATGAGACACATTTCTTTCCTAATGAAGGTCACTGTGACCCAGTAGCCTCTCTTGACTTTAGCTCCAGTCTCTGCCTCGTAACACTGACGTATTTCCTGTGGCTGCACCATCACAGCAAATGGAAACATTCTAGATGTCTGGGTCATGACTTCGGGATCTCCACGACTATTTCAAATAAACGTGTGAGTTTGAAGTTATTTTCTTTTTTGTTTTTTAAGTGTTTTGGCGTTTTGCCTTCATTTGACTGCAGCAGTTGAGATAAAGACAGGAAACATGAGGGGAGAGAAGGAGGAGGGGTAAGACAGAGGTCCACAGCTGGAGTCAAACCAGTTGTGTTTGTATGGCACCATCTTAAAGACAAAGTCACCAGGACACAGTCTGAAGTTTACTTTCTGGGCCTCAACACATCTAACTTAAACTTTTCATGACCAAGTGATCTGTGTTCCGGTTTTGTCCAGTTAATCTCTAATTTACACACAATGAATTTAGTGTTTTAATTTGTTGGAATGTCAGCGGCTGCTGGTTATCCGTCATACGCTGCCCACTTTTCAGCTTCATTAAGAAACCAGCAGATTGATTGTTCCTTGTCAACAGGAAACAGACTGAACTATCAGTGACACTTGGACTGTATCAGGAAATAGAAAAAATAAAACATGCCGTTGGTTCTTTAGCTGATGTTGTCCTCACTGTTTTCAAAGCAGTTTTCTAGCAGCCTCACAGCACACACAGCACAGCACAACATAATTAATGATGTTAGTGTGTAAAAAATTAAAATATAGAAAAGTCCGGAGCTGATGCATTGGTTAGATGACACTGGAGAAGTGTAAACTATGGGACCTTTGATGGATCAACCAGAAAAGCATAATCAATACATTAAACTGCAGTCAGTCTAAACACACAAACCAATTAACCCAGACTCCTGCAGAGAGTCTGTGCTGTTGGACTGACAAGTCAAGGAAGCTACTAACAGGAAGAACTCTTGTTTTAATGTCTCTGAAAGAAAAACACATCATAAATGTGACTGTATTAATATCTACAGTGATGACAGAGCAGTCCTCTTCCAAGAACTTCAAACAAAGACATTTAGAGATGCATTCTGGGTATATTAAGTGCAGGAGCAGAGGTTCACGCACACTCAGCGGGCAGCAGACGAGTCCACACACCTCCTGTTTCACAACACATTCCTGAATGTGTCCTGACACGAGATAACAGCAGCAGGCTGAGCTGAAGCCTTATTATCCCATCAGCAACACACTGTTAGTGCAAACTGAGAAAGTCCACATGCTCTGTTGTTAGAAATGAAAATGACCGAGTGGCTCTCAGTGACTGACGTCCTGTCAGTGATCTGACTGCTCATCAGCTTCTCATCCACAGCAGCTTGTTAGTTTGTTCGTCATTCCAAAATAAAACAACTGTTTTCGTACTTATAGACATGTTAACATTCTTAAAATCTGTTTCCTGGGATTACTTTTCAAACAGCCACTCAATATATTTACATTCAGTAATTATTTCTATATATGTAATGGTTTTTATTGTTAGTGATTGTCCATGTCCCTGTGCTGGATTTAAATAGCCTTAAGACACACGAGGGATAAACTGCAATCCAGTGTTCCTGTCTGACTATCTGAAGGTGTGGTACCATTAATATTTAACAGCCTCAAGTGTCCTACAGCTGGATCACAGCTGGATTAAGTTACTGTTAATGCTCAACTGGCAGAACATGAAGTGTCTTTTGCTGTGTAGCAACAACAGGAAATGCAATGTGTTTTTCACGACGGCAACTGCAATCATTCACTGAAAATTCATCTTCAAAACAAGACGGTATCTATTTTCTTTGTTCTCTGCATTTTTTGTTGGTGGGGCTGCTGGTGAAGAGCTGCTGATGAAGAGCTGCTGGTGAAGAGCTGCTGGTGAAGAGCTGCTGATGAAGAGCTGCTGGTGAAGAGCTGCTGATGAAGAGCTGCTGTGTGTGCAGCTTGCAGTCAGATGGAGGTTGTGATGATCACTGACTGACATGTTCTCTATAAGAGTTTGTTTGGCTGCACTGGAAACAGCTCAGCTGCTCTAACAGTGGATTCTGCTCAACCAAAGCACACTACCGTTACTATGGTAACCACAGGTGTCATTAAATCAACCAGGGACACTGGACAACAGACCAATAGGCAGAGCTGGACTGCTGACTATGTAACTTTTATTGTAGAGAGTTTAGATTCTAGAGAAATGGAAGCACATTCTCAGCTGTTCCTCTGTAGATTATCGCAGCTGCATCAGTTTTTGTGTTTACATGATGTCCTCTGAAAACAGCCATCAATGACCACATTTTTATCTTATTGACCAGAGGTGCTTGAAGCGACTTGAAGTGACTCAGATGTGCTGAAAGTAACGTGGGTTATTTCCTCTGTGTGGCCACAATAAGGAACCTGATGAAGTTTCCTCTGGGAAACAAGCATCACTGACTCATGGTTGTTTTTTACTGAACATAATGACGTCACAGTGAAGCCGACCATTGAATGCTTGAATACAAAATGTCATCACTTCATCATTTTTGCCCGACTATATATTTGTGTTAACTTTTGTCATAATTTGGGTTCCTGCATTATAACCGAAAAAGGTTGCAGTGACCTTGACCTTTGACCACGAAATTCTTCTTCAAGTTCATTTTCGAGTCAAATTTGAAGAAACTTCTCAAAACGTTACAAAGATATCACGTTCAGAGGACGAGATGGACAGACAACCATTTAAATTAACTATGACTATTCAATTATGTGTGTGAGCATAATATTCACGGTAACAGTTGCATTCATTTATTAGGATGATGACTAATTCTTTGCTGTATGTAAAAAGAAAACCTCTGTTGCAGAAACCAGGGAGGCAGGGGGTTAGTCAGGGAGTTGGGGCCTCAGTCTCAGGGTATTTACGGTGACTGAAAGCTGGATGATTCTGAGCACGTCATCATAGCTGCCCTGAAATGTGGAAGATAAATGAAAAGAGTTTTTGGTACCTGAGTTGTCAAACTGCAGCTGCTGGCAGGCTGAAGAGCTCTTCCAGGGGCAGCTGTACACTGCTCCTCTCTCCACAACACTGCTGGGGGCCGAGGTGTTGGCCCGAGGAGCTCCTATCAGAACGTCTGACCTAGGGAGGAGGAGGAAGAGGGGGGAGCTTTACACTTCCATATACAGCAGTTGGGGAACTTGTAAGAAAGAATGGTCAAAACTGATGCAGCGAAGGCTGAGATACCCTGACTTTTAAGCCTCAGTCATACACACGAGCTGTGAAGGTCTGTGTGGTCCATGTTACGGTACATTTCCTCATTGGAAGTGAGGTCGGCCAAGGTATACTAACATATAAACAAACCTAATATGGGCCAAAGTCCAAACAAACTGGATACTACAATTCCCATAATGCAACTCGAGCATCTTTCATTAGACCTTCCCTGCTTGAGAAATTACTAGAACGTTTAATCGATTATCAAAATAGCTGCCAATAAATTTTCTTTCAACCAACTAATTACTATGATAGCCATGAGTAGTAAACTGGCACCAAAGCATCAATAACTGAACCTGAACGCACCATCTGAAGCTCTGATAAATAACTATCAGAGCTGAAACCACCAGTCAATAAATTGATTTGATTAGTATTCATTTAAGCTCAAGATATAACAAACCTACTGAACAGAGAGAGACTTGTGTTTTGAAGACTCCAGGTTACTGAGACACTGTGTGTTGTTACCTCTGATTTACTGAATCACCCGTGTGTAGCTCTTGTGTCGCTGTGAGATATACTGTAAAACAAGATTTGGCCAAACAGCTTCTCTGTGCGTTCATGACAGAGCTGTAAAGAACACAGAAAGTCTTTGTTCACACCGGCCTGGTTTCACTTGCACAGTGAAACAGGATTTATCTTCCCAACTTGGCTGGAAGCAGCAGGGCCGTTCAGAGGATTAGGATTCACAGGCAAAAAAATGTTAACTGTTTACGCTTGGAGGGGCCTTGGCTCGGTCAGACACCGAGCTGTTTATAGACACTGGTTCAGTTTGATTGATTTATTGTGTCTGCTGTTCATACTGTCAGAAAGCAGAGTCAGTGAACTGAGATTAAAACAACAGGAAAACAGCTCATCTGAGAGAAGCCTATTTCCTGCGATCTGACCATGTGTTTTAAAAATGGAATTTACAAGAAACCACAAAATGTTTACAACCGAAACTGACTTTTTAAACATGAGCAACACACAAACACTGAGCTGGTTATTCACACTGGTGCTCGGAGTCTTCCTATGTTTTATACTTATTGAATTATATAATGATAGTTATTACTACTATGATTAAATGTCTCTTAGCACTGGTGTTGGACATTGTTATTATTTGACACACCTATAAAAAAAAGGCTCCTGTGATAGAGCTTCATTGCCTTTTCTTCCGCTATTGGTCACAGTTTATATGAAATTATAGTACAGTACAACAATCCGGTCAAAATACGTAATTAAAAACAACCAAGATCTAAAAAGTGAATCTTAAAAATGTCAACGATCACAACACTGACACATGAGCACAGAGAGGTTATGATGTCACTGACAGACGACCAATGAAACGGAACGTTACCATGATCACAGATTTCTATTTGAGAATTGATGGAAACCTTTGGGTAATGTAAGAACACAACTCAACACCATGTATAACATAGGTCTAGTTGTTTTTAGACATATTCATGCAGAAAAGTTAAATATTATAACTTAAAGGTCTGATGTTAGGAGCAAACTATAAATGAGAAACAGAAAGTTTTGGAAAAGATGACATGTTGCCTGTAGTCTTATCTTTTCAAACAGAGATCCTCTATGAAAGCAGCAGGAAACAAGTGCAGGAAAGCTCTGGATGTATGAGTGTAACAGTGATATCGAAGATGCAGCACAAAGACCCCACACTAAATACAACCAAGTACAGTGGCAGTGTGAGCAGTAGGGGACAAGCTTCTCTCAAAAGTAGTTTCAGAAACCACTAATTATCTCTTAACCTGTGAACACACAACTTAATGCAGCTCCTGGCTCCCTTAGCTCACTCTGTGTGGCTCAGCTCCCTGAAGTTTGCACATGTATTGAAGCAGCTGCTTATACACGCCTTAAAGTTATGAATTAACCCCTTTCATAAAAACATAATGGCACACTGAGGAACAAAGGCAAAGTTTAGGGACAGTCTTTGGTCTGTTTGGGATCCAGTTCTGCTGTTTTGCTGGTTTGCAGTTTTGCTACTTCCATACACAAAATACACATGATTAAAATATTTTAGTTGAAGTTAGTGTAAGTAAAAATTGAAATACTGAAAACAACTGGATGAGTAAGACTAGAGTTATAAGTTGGGAGAAATGATCAAAACCTTTACAAAACCAGTACAAATAAAAATCCCTCATTCAAATTGCAGTAGTACAGAAGTGTTATCAACAAAATGTACTTGAAAGTAAAATAACTTTTTTTGTAGTCATCAATGCTTCAGCAGCATTTTAATGTTGTAGCGGAATCAGGTGGAGCAGCTTTAAAGGTCCACACAGTCTAAAGGTAGATGTCCATGTGTTTGTGATTATAAAGCAGGTCTAGGTTCTATATTAATACTGTGAAAGTATCAAAGCCTCAGTCCACAGAGAAATGCACACAGCCTGTATTCAGAAACTGAGCCTTAAAACCAGCCGTCAGGACTTCTGGAACTTTGTGATGTCACAACAAAGCAGTCACCACCCTCAGCCACACCCCAAGCCCCGCCCACCTGGACCCACCATCCAACCTTGCAGGATTTGGTTTCTGAGTGTTGACCTGAAATCTTTTACTTTTATT